>NC_091952.1:79489851-79612351 GCF_031021105.1 Erythrolamprus reginae | reverse complement strand
CAACTGAACCCAAAAGAGCCATTGCTAAGCAACACATTTGTTAAGTGTACCTTGTCCCATTTTACAAGCCTGTCTTGCCACAGTTGTTAAGTGAATCTGGCTTCCCCATTGACTTTGCTTGTTAGAAGATTGCAAAAAGTAACACACACACACACACATCCTGCCCCAGGACACTACAACTCTTAAAAAATTGAGTTAGTTGCCAAGTGTCTAAGTTTTGATCAAGTGGCCATGGTGATACTGCAATTGTGTGAAAAACAGTCATAAGCCACTTTTTTTCAGTGTCTTTATAATTTTGGACAGCCACTAAACACACTGTTGTAAGTCAAGGACTACTTGCATTATGAGATATACACACTAATGGGCAGCAAAAAGTTTTACTGTCACAATGTGGGTGTGGCTTATTTTGTGGGTGTGGCTTGATGGTTATGTGACTGGGTAGGAGTGGCTTGTCAGCCATGTGACCAGGTGGGAGTGGCTTGAACGATCATCATCGTTCAAGTGAACCGTTAAGTCCTCCACTTACAATGTCACCAATATTGCTCTCTGGAGTGACAATTTGCTTCGTGTTTCCCCTGCTCTCCTTCCTGGGTTGTCCCCTGCCTCAGGCTGGGTAGCTAGGCAAATGGGTGCTGATAAGCTGTTGAGAAAAGAGGCGGGAAGAAAAGGGCCCCCTGAAACTCCTGCCGGTGCTGGTCTCCCTGCCACTTTCCGAGGAAGAGGAGGAGGATGGGAGGGGGGTAGTGAGCTGGAGCTGGGCACACAGCTTCATTTCCGCTGATGGAACTGTGTTCCACCCGGTCCTGTCTGTTGCCCACCCCTGGATATACATACTTTAACTATGTAATATATTTTATGTATGGCCCAAGACAATTCTATTCTTCATTCAATGCAGCCCAGTAGACTTCAATGAAGTCTTCACAGCCAAGTAGCTTGCAGGCCAAACAATCGACCTCAGACCAGATGGTCAGTCTACAATCCAGGTGCTTGGCATACATTCACATTACTCCAGACTTTCCCTCAAATGGGCAGAGATCATTTGAGCTCTTTTAAATCAAAGGGGAGAACCTGAGGAGGAACTTTGGAAGATGTTGCCACTGAGGTTGGAAAAGTGAGGTTTGGGTTACAAATATAAACTCCTAGAGGGTTTTTTTTTCATTTGTTTTTCCAACTGTCTTAGAATCTAGACAGCTTGCTCTTCCAAGAAGGCCAGGTCCAAATGATATAATGACGAATGACATTTAATGTACGTATTCTCCTTTCAATGAAAGGTGAGTTCCCAGTGAACCTGCTCCAGCTCATTGATATTAATAGCCTTGTCCAAACTTAACTTTGGAATATAAGGTTAAAATTTGGCTAATTTGGGTTTAAGGAGAGCAATAGCTGAACCCTTTACTCTATTCAGAGGTAAGCATATAGAATTCATTGAAGCTTCCTTCCAAGTAAGCAGGTATTGGCTTGCAATATAAATGTTTATTAGTTGAAAAGCAATGTACAAAACATATTTTAGAGATTATTAAAATGGTTCTGTTAATACTCCAAAAGAAAGTCAGGTTTAAGAACATCTTGTGGCTTTTCATTTAAGAGTGTGCAGTATTTCATGATGATGGGGGGTTTGCCTCTGAATAGCTGTAATATTACAATCCTGCTTTGATTTTCATCCAGCTAATGAAATTAAATATTTTTCCCAGGCGGCTATTGGATTTCATGGACTTCTTGCTCTGCTTTTTCATCAGCGCACACTTAATATTTCCTGACTCAAAGCATAATCAATAATAGTTTCAAACCACAAACTCAATTATAAGCCTGCAGTCTTTCCTCCTTCACAAGCAAAGGGAAATTAGAGTAAGACTATATTTCAGAATGGAGACATAAAAGGTGCCTTTACTGGTTGTTATAGTAGGAGTTAGATCCTCAGTGTAGGGTACATGTATTCCCATTTAGGTGCTGGGACTTGATAACTACTTGTAATTCTTGAGCAATTATCAGGGAGAAGGGTGGAGAACTATATCATTGAACAGCAGCTTTTTCATGGCAAATTTGGTCTCCCTGTTTTACCTCTTTGCCTCTCTCCATAAGTGATGCTATGTGCCTCTTCTGATTTTTCACAACTGCTCAGATTTAGGGATGTTTGGATATTAACAGTGTTTTCTTCAATGACTGGAGCACTGAGGCCCCAGCCAGATGAAAATAAGCCCCAGCAGAGGCTTGACCATTAAACAGCAAATTCTCAATTGACAATTGGGAGGTAGAAATGATAGATTCAAGGCCTCCTGAAGCCAAGTTCAGCAGAAGTTGTATCATAGAACTAATAGCTACATGAAATCTCACCTCTACTTTCTAAATGCAAATGAACCATCATTTCTTTACAATCTAGAAACCAGTGGTGCCTCTGTTACTAAAATCCTATCTTCCTTCCTTCCTTCCTTCCTTCCTTCCTTCCCTCCTTCCCTCCTTCCTTCCCTCCTTCCCTCCTTCCTTCCCTCCTTCCTTCCTTCTGGGAGTTGAAGTCCACAAGTCTTTAAGTTGCCAAGGTTGAAGGTCCCTTGTCTAGACCCATGTCACACTTGATTTCAGTAAAACTGATTTAAGAATAGCTCATTAATGATATTTTTGGTCCTTTCATCATTTTTTGGGCAACAGGTGAAAACCACGATAGGGGGAAAAATAAGCAACTTACAAAATAAAGTTTTCACAGAGAACTTTTATCTGGTTTTTCGGTCCTTGGGATGTTCTCCTGAATTCCAGAGATATCCCTGCCCCTGAATTCTATAAGAAGAATTTAGGAAGCTTTTGAGTAAAGTTTGAGCAAAGTTATAGAAACTTCTAAGCTATGCCAAGTAGCTTTCATTTTAATTGGTCCAAACATACACAATATCCTCAATGTCTTTTTAGAACCTGAACATTTATTTATTTGATCTCAAGTGGAGGGGAACTGTATGGGAATGTTTTGTGATGCCTTTATATCAGAAAGGTTCTGGGGCATGGCAGCTTTAGGGATATCAGATTTTTAAAGGTGAAGTGTTGAAAATAATTTGGAAATAGTTGACTCATATATCAAGGCATTTTTGAATAATGCTAGTAAAGGCCTTGTCAAGTTTCCACCATCTGTAGCAGTTCAGATATCCCCTGCCCCCACCTTAGATGATTTATTTCAGTACAATAGCTTTCAGGTCATCAGCTGTTTAAGTACTTATGGAGAAAACCAAGATATTTTTCATGGTGTTCACCACAGATCCCACTTTGCCTCCAAAAGAAACATATTGAGAGATTTGCATTGGGTAATAAATCAAAAGCACTTTAGTTCTACAGTTAAACTTAAGGTGACAGATAATTATGGTAAATAATTATAGCTGGAGATTTAAATCAGGTTTTAGATCCTTTATTTGGATCATATTACTCCTCCCCTGAGATATTTAAATGCCCTTACATGAGAAGCATTAAAAGCCTATTTGTTAAAATTTAATTTGGTGAGCATAAGGCAACTTTTCAATAAGACATTTTTTTCCAGTTCCCAATTAGGTTTTCTTTTTTGTTTAATATTTTGCTGTTCAATGGATAATAGTGCAGTTTTAATATATACTAAAGTTTAATGAAAAGAAGGATTAGGGGAGACGTGATAGCATGTTCTGATATCTCAGGAGTTCCCATAAAGAAGAGAGAGTCAAACTATTCTTCAAAGCACCTGAAGGCAGGACAAGAAGCAATGGGTAGAAACCGATCAAGGAGAGAAGTAACTTAGAACTAAGGAGAAAATTCCTGACAATTAGAACAATTAACCAGGGGAACAACTTGCCTCCAGAAGTTGTGAATGCTCCAACACTGGAAGTTTTAAATAAGACGTTGGATAACCATTTGTCTGAAGTGGTGTAGGGTTTCCTTCTTGGGCAGGGGGTTGGACTAGAAGACTTCCAAGGTCCCTTCCAATTCTTCTCTTCTCTTCTCTTCTATTTGTGATAGTATGTACTATTATGGTATCTGACCATGTTAATATGATTAATTACTTTAAGGGAGAGACATTACTTTTTCTGACGTTGGAATTTGAATACATTGTTATTAAATGAGTTGACAGTATAAATCAGATTTAATTTAATTTATTAACAATTTAATTTAAAAAAAACCAGTTCATTCCTGGGTCTAGATCATGTATATTTGGTAGGTAGGTGGATAGATAAACACACATTCTAGAAATTCTAGATAATATATGATGTTTTAAAAATGTGCATGCATTATTTTATTATTATTAGTGTTGGGCGAACCCAATCTGCAAAGTTTGGGTTGGTACCGAACTTTGCGCGGTTCGGTACACCGAACCCGAACCTGATTTTTTGCAAACGTTCGGCAAAAGTTCGGGTTCGGGAGAGCGCCAGGAAGCGCCGCTGCCCAGCTGTCACCTTCCAAAAGAGCTGGGGAGCTATCGGCCAGTCAGGAGGTGAAAAAGGAGGTTGGGAATCCCACGAGGAGATTCCAGGGGCGGACTCCAGGAAAGACATCTCAGTGACATCAAAGCTCCGCCCCTGGAATCTCCTCATGGGATTCCCCACCTCCTTTTATGCCTCCCGACTGGCCAACAGCTCCCCGGCTGTTCTGGTAAGTGCCGCCGCCCAGCTGTCACCTTCAGAAACAGCCAGGGCACTTCTTGGTGGTCTCCCAGAAGTTCGGCAAAAGTTCAGGTTTGGGAGAGTGCCGGGAAGCGCCCCGACTGTTCCAGAAGGTGACAGCTGGGCGGTGGCACTTCCTTCTGCTTTCCCAAGTGCCAAACTCAAAAGTTCGGCAAAAGTTCGGGTTCAGGTGCTGAACCCAAACCCGAACTTCGTTGGGTTCGCCCAACACTAATTATTATTGCAAAGTCTTTAATGTTTTATTGTAAATTATTGTATAATAAATGATATGCATTGTATAACACAAATACATAAAGTACATAATACAAATTTTACAAATGCAATGCTTCAGCTGTATGATCATTGGCCATTCACTTCCTCTCAGCCCTAGAATGGAGTCAAAGGCAAACCACTTTTGAAATCTTGCCCCAAACCTGCAGTTGTCCAGTAACCAGAAGTCAAGACTTACTCAAAAGTACCCAAAAATGTATAAATGTTTCATGAAGACAAAACACAAAAATTGACTGATTTTTTTCCCGGTTCTACAGTAGTAGATCTGGAAAAGATAGTGTTCATCACCTTTCTTTCACATTTGCAAAATTGGAATTGTTGTGTGTCAATGCAAGTATGTAGGTGTTTATTATTATTTTTTTTGAAAATAAATTTATTGAATATATACAATAAAAACAAAATACAGAAAGACAAAAGGGATATGCATACTGTACATTTTAACATTTACAATCTACTTATGTAGTAATTGGGGAGTGGGAGAAGGTTAGGGGGTTGTGAAGGGAGGGAAGTAGATATAGAAGGAAGGGGGATAGGAAAAAGGGGCAAAGAAGGAGGGGGATAAAGAGGTGAAAACCAGCGTTAGAGCTGGGTCTTTCATGATTTGCGGCCTGTAGTTTGAGCTCGTAGTTGGTGTGTTTTACCCTAAGGTTTTATCGATATGTTTTGAATGTAGTTTTTAGTGCCAATATGTATAATTGATTTAGGGGTTTATTTTCTTTGTAAAATTGAAGTCCGTGTCGATCGATGTTTACAGTTTGTTGTTTCAATTTGATGTTATGATTTGTGATGTAGATTGCTAATTTTTCAAGTTGTTTTTGTTGGATATTTTTCTTGATGAATAATTTTTAGATAATTCCTTTTTTTTAACCAGAGGTACCATTTATCCCAAGCTTTGTAGAAATCTGTCTCATCCTTGTTTTGCAGTTCCATTGTTAGTTTGGACATTTCTGCGCATTCCATTATTTTAATCAAGAGTGATAGAGCAGTTGGGTTTTTTTCTTGCTTCCAAAATTGTGCATATAAAATCCGTGCGGCTGTAATAATATGGATTATAATATATCTGTTTTCTTTACTAAAATTTTGTCTTATGATTCCTAGTAAAAATAGTTCGGGTTTCGCATGGATGATCTGAGAAGTAATTTGTTCTAGCATAGTTTTAATTTTTTCCCAATATTTTTGGGTGGTTTCACATGTCCACCAGATGTGGTAATATGTACCTGGTTTTTCCCTGTATTTCCAACATAATGGTGATAGATTTGGATACATTTTTGCAAGTCTAGCAGGTGGCAAGTGCCAACTGTATAACATTTTATAATGGTTTTCCTTATATGAGGTTGCCATCGTTAGTTTATAGTTAGCAGTCCAAATTTTTTCCCATTCGTTTAAATAAATTGTGTACCCAAAGTTTTGTGACCACGCTATCATAGTTCCTTTAACTATTTCTTCAACAGTATCGTGTTGAAGGAGGATATTGTATATATTTGATATTTGCTTTTTTTGTGGACCAAAAATTATTTTATCGAGGGGGTTGTTTTTTTGGAAGCCTGATTTGTTCTTATCTTCATTATATTTTGATTTTATTTGTAGGTAGTGTAACCAATCTACTTTAATACCTTTTTCCATGAGTTTTTGCTTAGGGATTAGCTCATTATTTTCGTTTAGTAGTTGGTCGTATGTTATAATTTTATCAGGGGTTAATGCATTCGGGTATATAATGGCTTCTGTTGGGGAAATCCATTTTGGGATGCAGAGGTAATGTTTTTTTTTAATGAAGTGCCAGGTGTTAATTAAGGTTTTTCGGATGTAGTGTGATCTGAAATATGTTGGTATTTTATCTATGTCTGTCATCAGAAACTTGTGCCATCCGGATTGAAGGTCATAGCCTTCAAGTGTTAGGTGTTTATTTAATGTACCTGTGGTTTCAAAAGGCTCCTGGGTACCAAGTAAAAACTAGTTACACTTCATAATCATTCTTAGAAACATAGAAACATAGAAGATTGACGGCAGAAAAAGACCTCATGGTCCATCTAGTCTGCCCTTATAGGATGCCCCATAGGATGGATATATGTTTATCCCAGGCATGTTTAAATTCAGTTACTGTGGATTCACCAACCACGTCTTCTGGAAGTTTGTTCCAAGCATCTACTACTCTTTCAGTAAAATAATATTTTCTCACGTTGCTTCTGATCTTTCCCCTAACTAACCTCAGATTGTGTCACCTTGTTTTTGTGTTCACTTTCCTATTAAAAACACTTCACTCCTGAACCTTATTTAACCCTTTAACAAATTTAAACATTTCGATCATGACCCCCCTTTACCTTCTGTCCTCCAGACTATACAGATTGAGTTCATGAAGTCTTTCCTGATAGGTTTTATGCTTAAGACCTTCCTCTTAATTGTTAAAATGTCCCAAAATGCTGCCGGTTCACTCATGCCTGTCAGTCGTCGGAGAGCTGCTCATGAAGGGAGTGTGAGGCTCCGCCCAACTGCCCAGACTCTGTGCATGCACAGAGGGTAAAAGAACCCAAATGGCAGAATCTGGGCAGGTGGGTTGAGCCTCACACTCCCTTTGCAACTGGCGCTCCAACGACTGACAGGCACCGGTAGCATTTTACCCTTGCGCAGAAGGGGTATTTCAAGGCTTTTCTAAATGATATGCCTGACCTGAATTGCTGAAGGAATAATTCCAAAAAAAGGGGGCACACTACAAAAAAACATTATCTTTGGGATCCCGCAGCCCCATCTCATGAACACCTGGAATTAGAAACCCAGATATTTAACAAGCTACAGACAGCTTTAAAGATTAGGTAATCAGAAGTTTGATATGCACTATTAAGCCTATTAAACATCTGGAGACAGACAATTAATAATAATAATAATAATAATTTATTGGATTTGTATGCCGCCCCTCTCCGCAGACTCGGGGCGGCTAACAACAATAATAAACACAACATGTACAAGATACCTAGATTACCATATGAGGCCTGCATTAATCCAGATTGTAGATGGCATCAAATATATTAAAGAGAATAAATTCTTTGTCCTCATCATGCAGGTTTTTTTTATTTTTACATCCCGGATAGGGTAGGCCTACAAACATCTAATGAAACAAGAAGATTTTGGAATTATCAATAAACTGCAAAGCATTCTCGGAGACTCTTGATTCAGTTTATAGGAACTGCCTTGCCCAAAGTGTATTTATTTAATTGAAATAAAGCCACTATCTTATAACAAATTCTGGGTGGCTCCCATAGTACAGCCCAAAAAGTATGGACTAAGTGGCAAAGGATGTTTATCATAGCACATCCATCACCTCTTAATGGAAAATTTCTGTGTGCTATAGGCTAAACGTTTTCACACTAGTTATAGGTAACAATGCTGTCTTTGTGGACTGACTTTGTCAAAGGAGAGTGATAAAGCAATCTGACTCAATACATATAGTATAAAATCCATCTATCTCTGTGTTAATATAAAAGCTATCTTCATGAGTAACATATCATTGCAGCAATTGTTGAATTGCTCTGGCAGTTCTGCTAAACAACTGTTTGTTGCTTTTGTGAAGCTTGCAGGAAACTATTAGAACTGTACACCTTTCCTCCCCTTCCTCCAAGAGTTTTCTGAGATTTGTGGAACTGGAGAGGAAAATAAAGTTTCAAGTTCATTATCCTGTTTTAATTCATTGCCTTCAACTCAAACTGGTGAATGCTAGAATTAATGATATCCCCGTTGAATCCATAGATTTTATCCAAAGTACCAGTAGTCCAAAATGCTTTTACTTCAGATTGAAATCATAAGGAAGAAAGCCAAAATTATCTTTATTTCCTTGACATTGGAAGTTTAAATCAATTGTTAAAAATGCATGCTTCCTATGTAACAATGTTCAGCATCACCACAAGAAAGCTTTAAGAAATCAATATATGTATGTATGTATGTATGTATGTATGTATGTATGTATGTATGTATGTATGTAGTGTGTTGCTCTGCCTAGTTTGAGTTTTCCAGTTTTTGTTTTCACAGATGGAGTCTCAGGAAAGCGATACCAACATGATGTTATGGTTTGTAAAACCCCAGAAGGTTCAGCTACTGGTGATGACTTCAGGGTCAAAACATTTTTTAATGTATTGATTATATTTATTTAGCTTGCAATATGGCACCAGGATTATTTATCTAGGTTCTTATCTGTGAATAACAGGAGGACATTTTAAGTCTGGCTGATATCTGCTAAGCAACATTATTGTTTGCACAGAGTGTAATGATCACTCGGTATGAGGGAACAGAAAATTTGGTGGACAAAATCCAACCAAAGCTAACACAGTGAACTGCCTTCTCAAGCAGTCTTTCTGCTAAATCATGCTGAATAAAACTATTTCTTTCACAGCTTTGATTCAGCCAAAAAAAGGAAGAACAACACCAAGAAATGATTTTACTGAAATTGAGTAGTTGATAAGAAAAGGTTTAACTAGAGTACCCCCCCACACACACACACAAATACTACAATCAGGATGTAATTTATTAAATCAAGAAACAAACTTCTAGCTAACTTCAATTTTAACAACACAGCCTCTTAGTTTTGGATTACATGATATCTGATGATTAGTAGATGGAAATTGGAGTTTTATAATTAAAACACTAAGTATTATCTATATGACATTCTACCTATTCTATGTGTTATATGCAACACGTAATATCGAGCACTAATGCATAACTAACTTTGCCTGTCTTTTCTTTTGATGAAGAAAGAGTTGTTCGCTAAAACAATCCTAATATGGAATGAAGATTTGACTTAGCCACTGAAGCAAATGGAAACTGATAAATAAATGTCCTGCCTGTCAGCGACTACTTCAGCTTCAACCACAACAACACAAGACCACACAACAGATTTAAACTTAATATTAACCACTCCAAACTTGACTGTAAAAAATATGACTTCAGTAACCGAGTTGTCGAAGCGTGGAACTCATTACCGGACTCCATAGTGTCATCCCCAAACCCCCAACACTTTACCCTTAGATTATCTATGGTTGACCTATCCAGATTCCTAAGAGGTCAGTAAGGGGCGAGTACAAGTGCACTAGAGTGCCTTCCGTCCCCTGTCCTGTTGCTCTCCTATATCTCCTATACCTTTCTTCTATTCCTATATCTCTTCTTCTATTCTTTCATTGATACGTTCTATTACTATATCATCTTTTCTATTATTTCTTAGATATATTTTACTATGAGTATCTCCTCTATAACCTTCATGTATTTTACTATGTGTATATAGATATATACCCACTAAAACCCTCATTGTGTATTGGACAAAATAAATAAATTAATAAAAAATTAATAAAATAAATATTCATCAAACTTGTAACTTTTAGAGTTTGGGGGTGGCTACACCAAACAATTCCTGCAACAATGATCAATAGCCACAATAACTATTCATTGGGAAAGTTATGTATTTCCAAAAAGGGAAAGGAAGGAAGGAAGGAAGGAAGGAAGGAAGGAAGGAAGGAAGGAAGGAAGGAAGGAAGGAAGGAAGTTCAGAAATAAATAGCCAATGAAAATTTTCTGAATTAGCCATTAATGTAATCTGGAACCAGCATATTTTATTAGTGTATCACATCATTTTTCAATATATTCACTTGGAATTTTCATATGCAAATTACCTCAAAGGGTTAAAAAACTTTTTTTTTTCAGATAACCCCTTTTCTTACAGGGAGCAATATGCCATTAAAATATTGCAAACTGTAATTTGAAATAATTCCACATCTCTATTCCTTAAATTAGATTCTTTGTGTTACCACTTTTCCCTTTTATATTCAGGGCTCATATAAAATTCCAGTGCTAAGGTGTTTTCCTCTTGGGTGATACATTGTACAGCTCCTTCACAGTGGAGGTAGGGGAAAGGGGAAGTTTTGTTTGGTGACAAATAATCTTGCTGAAACTGAATTTGAAAAAGTTATGTATTGAGGTTTGAATTTAATGAAACTGTTTACTCCAAGGTCCGCCCTGCAAAGTAGAAAAACCAAGAATGCTGATTGGTTGACTCAGAAGGCAGCCCTCTATTTAAAGAGAGAAGTTCCCAGCTGGTTCCTTTGCTAGATCTATGACTTCTACAATAAAGAGCTGTTAGTTACGTCTGCCTCTTCAGTACCAGAATTTAACAGGAAATGTTCATTCCCAAGAAATATATTCACAAGCACCCTGTGGAAATGGTCTGTAAAAATATTGGAATTTTATATTACAACCCAATATTTTATTTTATTTTTTATTTACCCAATTTATTTGGCTGCCCGTATCAACAAATGACTCTGCACTATGTAATGAGTCTACCTAGGCAATATATAATCCAATATAATACAATGTTGTTCTGTTTTACTCTGAAACATATCCAAAAGCCAAAGCTATAGGCATTCTGAAACATCTTGCTATACTTTTTATATTCTGCTCTTGGTGTTCAATTTGCACTTGTGTGCCTACCTACTTAAAGGTATATGCAAAATGGAACAATTTGATACCGGATAACTCACCACCAGATTCACTTAGTTCCTTTTATTTTTGTTGATTATGTTTTTGTCAAAATTATTTTATCTCTTGTATCAAAGGAAGTCATTCCTATGACCATCAGCTGTTGCAGTGCTGTGATGAATAATAAAAGGAACTAATCCCAGATTGAATTCTCCTGGGGCAAGTTGACCATGGCAAGTAGGCCACAGCAGTTGGCCTTTGCAAGTTGGCCAGGACAAGTTGGCTTTGATGAGTTGTCATAAACCCATAAATGCATCTCAGGCAGGACACTAAGTGTTGGCTACCACAATAAGCATTCATGCAGTTCTTGGGAGCCAATAATTTGCTTGTTCATTAAAAAATCAGTCCGAGTATCTTGAGTTTCTTTAAATGTGTGCCTTTATTGGTGGGGTGGAAACCTATAGCTCACCAGATGGTCTTGAAGGACAGACTTTCGCATTCCTCACATTTCCCCTGGAGGCTAAAGCTGCTGGGAGATGCTGTTCAGCAACAACAGGTATATTAAACATCTGCTCACCTTTCCATAGCCCCCAGAATTGCAGAAACAGGATTGTGTTATCTTTACAGTGATATTACTACACTCAATCATTATTGACTGGTAAAGATGTAAAAGTTAACCAAACCCACAAGGGAGAAATGGGGAAAAATAAAACAAAAATAAAGTTTAATGAGAATCAAGGAGGAATCCTAAATCTTCCTCAAATTAATGAGCTTTAAGGGAAACAGGAACCACGACCAGCTCTACCATCTTTCATTAAAAACTATTAGCAAGACGAGAGTGTCTTGCTAATTACATATTACAGTCTTTTTCTATTACATATTTTGCCATAGAAGTGCTGTTTCTCAGCTATGAAAATAAAACGGTGGCTCACATCGATCATCATACTGTAGCTCATTATTATGCAAATCCACCATTTCCAATCTAATGGAGGTAGTCCTCAATTTATTATCACAATTGAGTCCAAAAGCACAACCGTTGCTAAGTGAGATTTCCCCCATTTTACAACTTTCTTGCCAGAGTGGTTAAATGAATCACTGCAGTTATTAAGTCAGTGACATAGAAACATAGAAACATAGAAGACTGACGGCAGAAAAAGACCTCATGGTCCATCTAGCCTGCCCTTATACTATTTCCGGTATTTTATCTTACAATGGATATATGTTTATCCCAGGTATGTTTAAATTCAGTTACTGTGGATTTACCAACCACGTCTGCTGGAAGTTTGTTCCAAGGATCTACTACTCTTTCAGTAAAATAATATTTTCTCATGTTGCTTTTGATCTTTCCCCCAACTAACCTCAGATTGTGTCCCCTTGTTCTTGTGTTCACTTTCCTATTAAAAACACTTCCTTCTTGAACCTTATTTAACCCTTTAACATATTTAAATGTTTCGATCATGTCCCCCCTTTTCCTTCTGTCTTCCAGACTATACAGATTGAGTTCATTAAGTCTTTCCTGATACGTTTTATGCTTAAGACCTTCCACCATTCTTGTAGCCCGTCTTTGGACCCGTTCAATTTTGTCAATATCTTTTTGTAGGTGAAGTCTCCAGAACTGAACACAGTATTCCAAATGTGGTCTCACAGGGGACACTGTTGTTAAATGAATATGACTACCGCACTGATTTTGTTTATCAGTAGGTCATGACATGACTCAAGGACTCTGCAACTATCATAAATATGAACCAGTTGCCAACTGTTTGAATTTCATGTAAGACATTTTACAGTAATCCAATCAGGGGTTGACAACAGAGTAAGTAATTATTATCAGAGTCCCCTGATCTGGGAAGGGGTTCAAGACTTCATTTCTTAGCAGGCAGAGTCTATCTAAATACATGTTTGGTACTTAAAAAAATATTCTTAGTGGCTGATGCTTTTTTGTTTTGTTTTGTTTTGTTTTGTAGCATCCCATTAGTCAGTTAAATCTCTTGTTAAAAAATGGCAGGGAGAATTCTTACAGAATCAGTATTCTACAACATCACGCATTACTATGCATTAATCTCATATCTACCAAAAAATCAGCTAAACCAGGAAGACTTAAAACAAGCATGTGTGGTACATAAATATACTTTTTACACTCACCCCCACATTTCTACAATCTTCATGTTTGTCCTTGGGAGACACCATTTTCCAGCTACCAACTCTTAACATTCAGTTTTAATTTTTAAATATTAGATGAACAACGAGTCCAGCAGAGGTTCCAAAAGCAACAGTTTGCACCTCCTATGTATTGGACAAATGTTCTGTAAAAGGGAAAAATAAAACCCAGTTTCAGAAACTTTTGTAAACATTCTGGATTTAACAGCCAGAGCAAATGAGAGATGATGGTGTGAATTTTCATACCTTTTCCTGGCCTGATTGTGCCTAAAGAGAGACAGAGCCATGATCAATATTGAGTCACAGGTCCCTAAAGAAACACTTAATCTTTTTCAACCTAGGAGAAAAAACACAAGGTAAACCAACACCCTCTTGGCTGAGTTTGAAATATTAAATGAATTTTGGCCAGAGAATAATAAACTGTGGGAGGTGGTTTCTATTTCTCAAAGAGAGATCTCCTCCATCACCCAGACAGCTGCCCAAGAGCAACTAGTCATTAATGGAGTTCATTTTTGGCAGATGTAGGTCAACCCACGTAAATCAGAGCAGTAGCTGTGAGGCAATGGAGGAGAGAAAAGGAATTGATTTCTGGGAAATAATAAGAACTCTATTTGACCAGGAGCAAGGAATCACTGTTTTCTTGTCCCAAGAGTTTCTTGAGGTTCCTAAAAAGAAAAAAAGCAAAGGAAAAAAACCCAAAAAACCCACCCAGTCTAATTTATCTGTCCAATTTTCTTCAGAAGCAAGGCAGGAGGAACTCTGGGTAGATAAGATGAATTCACAGAGGCATTTTCTGGACATTTATATATGGGGGATGTCACATCATCACATACTCCATATTGGCATTTCCTATTAAGTAGCATGAATTTTATCCTTTACCCAAAGTATATTCAGAATCTGTACATATCTTGCTCTACAAGGTCCAAACTTCTACGTGAAGTTTAAAATATTGTGCACATTTATTCCTTCTTTTTATTTTTCCAGTCTTTCAATTATTGTTCCTGTAAATATCTGAATTTTCCTAGTTTTATCATTTGGGAAATAATTAAAGTTGTGTTTGGCTATATTAATATACTTTGAATGTTAACATTAAAAATGTTTTCCTTTGAAACACAAATACTTTATACTTTTCCATTTTCTGTCAGATCTGCACATGACTTTGCTTTTTTCAATATATCAAAGAGGATGTCAAATATGTCAAATATGTCAAAGCCGGGTGGCACAGTGGTTAGAATGCAGCACTGCAGATTAATTCAGCTAACTGAATTAAAACAAACTGAATCAGCTAGCTGTAGTTCAGCAGTCCAAATTTCACCACCGGCTCATAGTTGACTCAGCCTTGAGGACTGAGGAGAGGCAATATGCTGATTCTATAAACCACTTAGAGAAGGCTGTAAAGACACTATGAAGCAGTATATAAGTATAAATGCTATTGATATTTGGCCTTAACAACATTACCAGAATATGTGTGGGGAAAGTTTGAAGTGGCAAAAAAAGTTTTTTTCTGATTAAAAAATAATCTTTATTAAATATATACATTAAAAAGAGAACATCATCAAGTACAAAGTAATTCAATAATGCAAGTTAAACAACAAAAATAAAATAAAGATAAAGATTGAATCAAAGAGTAAAAGAAAAGAAAAGATTAAGAGAGAGTAGAGAAAATAATTATGTCAACTATCTAGCTGACATGTTGATCACAAACGACCTGTAGTATCAATTTCTATAGTGGTTATAGGTTACCCCCCAATGTTGATTATTCATATAGTGTTGTTATTCAAATTGAGTGTAGAAGTATAATCTTAATAGTTATTGTAGGTTTGTATAGGTAAACACGGTCCTTTGGGGATTAGTTTATACAATTTGAAAAAAAATGAAGGTTGTTTTCTTTTTTTAAAAAAATAATATTTATTGGGTATTTACAAATATAAAGACAATACACTGACATAACAGATTGTTCAAAAGTAGGTACAGTCATAATTATTGGTTACATCATACATACACCCCTCTTCTCCCCTCCCTCCCCAGGCTGCCAGACTGCAGCTGTGTTCTTGATTTATTTTCCCAGTGTTGTGTAACAGCGATGTTCTCTATCTATATGTTTATACAGTTATTTATCTCAGATTTCTTTTTCTAAGTATTGCATTTATACTATTATTGTCATAGTTATAATGATATAATCTCTAAAAAAGGAGTCAACGGACAAATAAAATTTTGCTTTTTTTTTTCCTGATTGTAATATGTTTGCAAGTTCAAATTTGTTTTGGTTTTTGTTTCTTGCTCATTGCAAGTTTGTCTTTTCTCTCTCCCTAACATTAATCCAGTTGTAGAAATTGGCCCAAATATCTATTTCTTGTGTTTTCTTATTGTATTTCATTTTTCTGGATAAAGAGTCAAATTCAGCACAGTCCAACATTTTCTTAATCAGATCCCTGTCCATTGGTATTTCTTCTTTTTCCCAATGTTGGGCTATAGTGATTCTACTTGCTGTTATAATGTGTTGAATCAAGTAATAGTCTTCTTTTTTCAATTTTGCCTCTATTATCCCTAACAGAAAGGTCTCTGGTTTAAATGGAAGGTTCATTTCATCTCTTAAATTGATAGAAAGTTCTCCCCAAAAGTTTTATTTTTCCATCTCATTCGTAAGATTTCCAGTATTGTCAGGAGGAGACAGATGATGCTGGTGTCATTTTCATTTCCTGCTACAGATGGTGGCACAGTGGTTGGTATGCAGTACTGCAGGCTACATCTGCTAATTGCCGGTTGCCAGCAGTCCAGCAGTTCGATTCCCACTGGCTCAAGGTTGACTCAGCCTTCTGAGGTTGGTAAAATGACCTAAATTGTTGGAGGCAATATGCTGACTCTGTAAACTGCTTAGAGATGGTTGTAAAGCACTGTGAAGCAGTATATAAATCTAAATGCTAGTGCTATCTACCTCATTTGGGGTAGGAGCATTCCTGAGGTAGAGATAGTGTGTGTGTGCATGTCTTTCTGTCTGTCAGAGAGAGGGGGAGGAAGGGAGGGAGAGAAGGGGAAAGAGAGAGAAAGAGAGAGAGAGAGATGAGGTGGGGATAACATAGGGTTCAATTTTAAAATGTAAAACAAGGAAAATGAGAAGAGCTGGAGAAATTATTGTGCAAAGAGAGACAACACCCCTCCAGCCCATCTTAATTAAAGGAATAATGTCACATAACTCCTTGAGATTTCATTTAAAACAAACATTCAGAAAGCCTTTTCTTTTCTTTTTTTGGCAGAATCAGTATGTTTGATTGTTAATTCAGCACTACCAAGAGGACAGCATCTTCCCAACACCTAATGCCTCAGGCTAGTCTGCTTCCTCATAACCAAATACACAGCATGTCTGTCTGTCTGTCTGTCTGTCTGTCTGTCTGTCTGTCTGCCTGCCTGCCTGCCTGCCTGCCTGCCTGCCTGCCTGCCTGCCTGCCTGCCTTTGTCTCTTTGTCTCGCTGTCAGTCAGTCCAAGTGCTGAGCTCCAGCATTCTGCAGATTTGTGGGGGAACTAATCACCTCCCAGGTATTTAGATTGGGGAGAGCTCATCCCCTCAATGCCGGAGTTAAAAGAAATAAAATACCTGGGTCTTTTTGAAAGTGAATAATTGTCTATGCTGCTGAAAGAAACATCTATAGATAGATGGAAAACATCTAAGCTCTTATTTAGACACACTTTATAAGAATTCTCATAAATCCCGTCTTTATAAGAGAAAAATTATAGACAGCTGTTAATTTTTAACTCCAACTAAAATAACTGTTAACTATTAACCCCAACCGTGAACAACTGTTGCTAACCTGAATGATTATTTTGTAGGTTTAATGTTTATTTGGTTTTTGTCTTGTAATAGATTGTACATTAATTCATGTTGCAAGCATTAGATGATTGTGAATATTAATATTTAGATAGCTTTTTAAAAAGCTCTATTTATTTTACCAGAAAGTATCTTAGTCAATGAGATAGTCATTTTAATCAAAATCCATGCTGACATGGTGTCATCACATAACTATTCTCAATTGGCTTGGTACCATCATTCAATGCTATTTATACATGTAAATAACATTTAATAAATTGGCCTTTGTGTTCTAACATAGAAGCCACTTCTGAGGCTAGGCTGTTCAAGATGCAAACATTTATTCAGGAAAACCATAACACAACACTAACAAGCAAGAACTGGAAAACTCTTTCTGTCAGCTGTGCTTTATATAGCAGTTGTCAAAACAAGGCAGCCAATAGTAACCATCTATTTTTCCCGCCAGCTGAGCTGTCAAGCATCAACCAATGGGAAAGCATCTGTTAGTTGCTAGGTAGAAGTAATGTCTCCTCAGTACGTAACACCTCTTCCCCCCAGACTAAAGTATACGTAGTCTTGCAAATACACAGGGTGTCTGTGGCTTCTACCAGAGTGACATGGCTCACTGTTTGCACTAGGAACAAAAAGAGGCTACTCCAAAGATGGAGGAAAAACTTTAGCCAACAGTTCAGCTTGGCTAGGAAATCATGGGGACCTGACTCCATCTACAGGTAAGCTGAGTGTCAGCCTCAGAGTGCTTGGAGGACTGTTGGGACTGGTTGCTTATCGGGGACAACTTGCAGCGGCTGTGTTTTTTGCAGTCTCACTGGGCATCAGTGAAGGGGCTAAGGAGCATCTTCAAAGCTGATCTATATGGTGGCACCAGGTTCATCCATTCTCATGTCTGACCCTATAAGAACAGGGTCCCATTATGGTAATAATTTGTCCTGATAGACAGCACAGCTCACAATAATAATAATAATAATAATAATAATAATAATAATAATAATAATAATAATAATTTATTAGATTTGTATGCATTTTTACAAAAAACTTACATAATCATACACATTCAGTCCAACTGAACATAAATATAATAAAGGTTAGCAAAAAAAGGAGGGGGGAGATTAATCCCCCCACGCGTGGTGACAAAGGTGAGTCTTCAACATTTTACAGAAGGCGAGAAGGGTAGGGGCAGTTCAAATCTCTGGGAGGAGTTGATTCCAGAGGCCTGGGGCCACCACAGAGAAGGCTCTTCCCCTGGGTCCCACTAGACGACATTGTTTTGTTGATGGGACCCGGAGAAGGCCAACTCTGTGGGACCTAATTGGCCACTGGAATTTGAGCAGCAGAAGGCTTGTAGTTTCTACCCTAAACTGTATTCACTATTCCAAAAGTCCTGACCCTGCTGGTCGTGTCCAGGGGGTTGTCAGGTGCAGTGTTCCCTCTAATTTTTTTGGGGGGTGGGCGGAAAAGTATAGTGTCTGAGCAGCAGTCCCTTTGGGACTGGGCGGCACAGAAATAATAAATAAATAAACAAACAAACAAACAAACAAACAAAAAACCCACCCTGTTTTGCCTCAGAGAATTTCAAAATAAAATACTGTACTGTGTGTCTATAACAGTGAGCTCATAATAGGGCAACTCTATCAATATCAAAATGCCACTTAAATAGTTGAGCTAGTTTCAAACTAGATTTTGATTTTCTTTCTCTCTTCCTTACTCCCATTCTTTTTCTTTCTCTTTTCCTTCCTCTCTTTTTCTCTCCCTCTCTCTCTCCTTCCCTCTCACTCTTTCCCTCTCGGCTTCTGGGCAGGTTTGGAAAACTCTGAGTTGATGATGATTTTTAAGTGAGCGATTGCTCACTGCTCAGCTTAGAGGGAACTATGGTCAGGTGTATAATTCAGGTGCAACCTGTCCAGGGTGGTCCTGAGTCACCAGACGATGAGTAGTTCAGCCGAGTAACTGTTGGTCAAACGGGGTTGTGTGTTGCGCCAGGAGGTATTTGGTCACTCAGTCTTGCCAGTTCCTATGGTCTAACCTTGCCAGGGCCTCTTTGGCTGACTGGACTGCTTGTTCAACCAAGCCATTGCTGGAGGTATGGAAAGGATTGTTCTGATATTCCCTGAGACTGGTGCAACATGCCTGCAATTGTGTCCTGGTAAGGCTTTCTTCAAGATGTATCAGACTATAAGTGATTTAGAAGAGCCTGTAGGCACCTCCTTGCAACAGGGAATGACCTCCAGCCTGACAGTTAGAATTTTTTTTTAGTGGTGGCTGTCAGTGCATGGAAGGTTGTGGAAGATTGTGAAGCAATCTTCCCTAGGTTTAGGAAATCCACCCCTGGATCGCCTGTCAGGGTGTTGGGCAAGCTGGTGAGCAAAAATCCTGCAGGGCAGATTGGCAGACCTTGGCTAAATGGCCTCTTTTCTCACAAGGCTGGCAAATGGCCGTTTTAAAATGACAGAGTGATCTAGGGTGGTTTTCACGACAACCCAGGCATGGTGCATGGGGCGGCCACCTGGCAAGTTGACCTTTGTGTGCCTGGGATGACTGGAGGTGACTTACGTCACCTTCATCATCTGGAATGTCATCGGGGTGACATCATCATGATGGACGGTGGTAGCTCAGTCTGAGGTCCAATGTAGATTTGCCTGTAGATTTGTTGGACATCTCAGATTTGCAGGCATTGTTCAGAGCAGACTGGAGGATAATGTCTTTTTTGGGTAGAAGGCGGCATTGGAGCTGGACATCTGTCACACCTCAGACTAATTGCTCTAACAAGGAGTCACCCAAATCAGAAAACTCACAGTGGATGGCGATCTCTCTGAGGGAAGTTATGAAGTGGTTAATGGATTCTCCGTCCCTCTGAAGTCTCTAGACGAATGCAGAATGCCTTGATATGTGTGAGGCGGCTGGCGCACAGTGGTTTTGTAGTTTGCCTAGTAGAGTGTCCCAGGGCACTACATAGACCAGTTGCAGTGCCATCAAAGCTCTGGCTGTCGCAAAAATATACGGGCCACATGTGTTTTAAAAATGGGCTTGCTTCCAATCGCTGGACAGCTTGGCGAGGTTATTGGCTTGTAAGAGGCACTCAAAATGCTTTAAGAGTTGTAAACCTAATCCTATGTAGCTTCTGCTCTGGCAATCTCACACTACTTACCAGAGCTTACAAAACTTTTGCCAGACCCATTCTCGAATACAGCTCATCTGTTTGGAACCCATATCACATCTCAGACATTAACACCCTTGAAAATGTCCAATCATACTTCACCAGAAGAGCCCTTCACTCCTCCACCTGAAATAGAATACCCTATGAGACTAGACTTTCAATCCTGGGCCTAGAAAGTTTAGAACTAAGACGCCTTAAACAAGATTTAAGTATTGCCCACAAGATCATATGTTGCAACATCCTGCCTGTCGGCGACTACTTCAGCTTCAACCACAACAACACAAGAGCACACAACAGATTTAAACTTAATATTAACCACTCCAAACTTGACTGTAAAAAATATGACTTCAGTAACTGAGTTGCCGAAGTGTGGAACTCATTACCAGACTCCATAGTGTCATCCCCAAACCCCCAACACTTTACCCTTAGATTATCCACGGTTGACCTATCCAGATTCCTAAGAGGTCAGTAAGGGGCGAGTACAAGTGCACTAGAGTGCCTTCCGTCCCCTGTCCTATTGCTCTCCTATATCTCTTCTTCTATTATTTCATTGATATGTTCTATTACTATATCTTCTTTTCTATTCTTTCATAGATATATTTTACTATGAGTATCTCCTCTATAACCTTCATCATGTATTTTACTATGTGTATATAGATATATACCCACTAAAACCCTCATTGTGTATTGGACAAAATAAATAAATAAATAAATAAAATAAATAAAAGTAAGCATTCCACACCTCTGTGGCTGGTTTGTAAGGCATGAAGATTGCCTGAGAGAACATCCTTAAAAGGAAGGCAGTTTAGTGAAAAGCAGGAAATCGCCTTTAGCAAGGCGTCATCAGCTCTTACAGTGACTAACTCTCCTCTATGCCATCAGCATCAGAATCCCACCTTCGTTAACAGTGCTCTAATTGAGAGAAGGATAGAAGACATCTATGAGGCAAACTCTTTCTGTCAGCAGCTGTAAAAACAAGGTGGCCAATAGTAATCATCTATTTCTCCCATCGCTAAGCAACAGCCAATGGGAAAGCATCTGTTAATTGCTAGGTAGAAACAGCGTCTACTCAGGACGTAACACTTTGGATTCCATTACAGCCCAAAGTCAGAGCAAAGACAACGCTGTTGGGGCAGGTGACAAAAAAGGGAGTGGTGTAAAAAAATATAGTGATTATGTCCAAACTGTTACGCCCTTTGACTATGCATCAACACAAGTAGAGAAGGGCTGTTTGGCAACTGGTGTGAGCTGGGGTGGCACAGCAGGTAGAGCACTGTACTGCAGGCCACTGAAGCTGACTTGTAGATCTGAAGGTCAGCGGTTCAAATCTCATCATCGGCTTAAGGTTGACTCAGCCTTCCATCCTTCCGAGGTGGGTAAAATGAGGACCCGGATTGTGGGGGCAATAGCCTAGCTCTGTTAAAAAAGTGCTATTGCTAACATGTTGTAAGCCGCCCTGAGTCTAAGGAGAAGGGCGGCATAAAAATCAAATGAATGAATGAATGAATGAATGAATGAATGAATGAATGAATGAATGAATAAATAAATAAATAAATAAATAAATAATAAACTGTTTTTGAAGAAATGTGATCCACAAAACACACTCGTTTACTTTAGACCTACATGATGGTTTTGTTGTTGTTAGTTGTGAAGTTGTGTCTGACCCATCACGACCCTATGGACAACATTCACCCAGGTCTTCCTGTTCTCTACCATTCATTGGAGTCCATTTAAGTTCAAGCCAACTGCTTGAGTGACTGCATCCAGCCACCTCATTCTCTGTTGTCCTCTTCTTCTTTTGCCCTCAATCTTTCCCAACATTAGGCTCTTCTCCAGTGAGTCCTTCCTTCTCATTTGGTGGCAAAGTATTTGAGTTTCATCTTCAGGATCTGGCCTTCTAAAAAGCAATCAGGGTTGATCTCCTCTTGGACTGACCACAAGAGTCTTCTCCAGCATAGTTTTATTGGCTAAATTCAGTATTTGCTTTTAAAAAAGGCAATTTGATATGTATGTATGTATGTATGTATGTATGTATGTGTATGTATGTATGTATGTATATAATATGCTAGCAAACATTTTTCTTACAAAGCCTAAAAGGCAGAAGGACAAAGTTTATTTCTACATATAACTCTTCAACTCGGGTATAGTGAATATTAGCCTTTATACATCATACTGTCAGTTAAGACACCAGTTCAACATTTATATTTAAGCCAAACAAAGCATCATCTGCCATGCATTTTTCTTTTCTTGGCCTTTCTTCCTTATGTGAAAATATAAAACTTTCATTTACTGCCACACAAGAACTTGAGAATATCAACTGAGGACTTCATAATACTGTATCTGTGTTGTTTTACACAATCTAATGAGAACAGGGAACTAGGTTGCAGTCCAAACCACATCCTTCAATCAAATCCAGCAAAACGAATATTATAAAATAGAAGACCCCATCACCCAGTCCTGTGTACAGAATGTTTGAGGTTCGCTGCCAAGAGATTTTACAGGAAGAAAGTTAGGGGCCTCCAACATACTATAAATTGTGTCTTGGTGTATAGCAGAAAGTGTGCGCCTGCTATCTTTACAGATCCTTACACACTATATCTTTAAATGTAAAATGTAAGCAATGGGGCTGCCAAACAATTATAGTGTTTAGAGAAGTTGATGACCTACATATGTTTAAAATACTGCTCTATGTTTAGACTAATGTGATTGAAAACATTCTGCAAAGACTAAGTATAAATTTGCAAAACTTCATTAAAAAGAACTTTTGAAGGAATCAAGTGCTTATAATGTAGGATATAATGATCAACCATTAACATGTACCAGAACCACAGTATTGTTGAAAGAGTGCAGATCATGTTTTCTTTCCCCAAAGAAATGACATAATCTTGACAGGGAATAACAGTTTTGTTAAGGCATTGCTTAAGAAATTCTGAGATCAAATCCATCCAGGCAATTATGACCACAATGCATTTCAGCAGCGCACACAATTATTATTGTGACCTGCATGCAATAAGGGAGACAAGACAGCATAATAGGCTCATCTCTTCAAATCTTTTGGAAGTTGCTCAAAATTTGGCTAGGTCAGTAAGCTTAAGGAGAACAGAGAAATGTATGTAACAACAAAGATACTCTCGCCTAATCTTTTAAAATAATATTAATATTTTATTATGGAACAGTTTTAATGTTTGGATTTTTTGTAGTCTGCTTTTTATCTTATGCTGCTCAGAGACACTTTTGTCAGATGGCTATATACCGTATTTTTCGGAGTATAAGACGCACCAGAGTATAAGACACACCTTAGTTTTTGGGGAGGAAATGGGGAAAAGAATCTGCTTACCAGGTATTCATTTGGCTAGCATCCTTAGTCTGGTCAGCTTCAGCATTTTATCCCCTGGTTAAGAGCTTAAAAAAACCTTTATTTGGAGAGACCAACAGTGAAAGAGCTTGCAAGCCAGTAAGAGCTTGGAGCATCATTAACACCTGGAAAGAAACAGTTTGAGCAAGTAAAGCAATGGGAAAAAAATGTGCAAAGACTTAGGGCTTGGAAAATAGTCTTCATTGCAGAGAGTAACAATGAAAGAGCTTGCAAGCAGGTAAGAGCTGGAAACATTGTTAGCACCTGGTTAGGGTGGGAAAGAAACTTACTCAGAGCAAGTTAGAGGAATGAAAAAACCCTGCAAAGACTTAGGGCTTGGAAATCATTCTTCAAAGAGAGTAACAATGAAGGAGCTTGGGTACATTAATAGCACCTGGTTAGGGCTGAAAAGAAACATCTGGAGCAAGTAAAAAAAGGTCTACAAAGAAAGGATTTGTAATACATTCTTGGCAGAGAGTAAAAATGAAAGAGCTTGCAAGCCTGTAAAAGCTGGGAACATTGTTAGCATCTGGTTAGGGCTGGAAAGAAACATTTGGAGTAAATAGAGAATGAAAACATTCTTCACAGAGAGAAACAATGAAAGAGTCTGCAAGGTAAGAGCTGGGTAGATCGTTAGCAGCTAGTTAGGGCTGGGGAAAAAAGCTACATTCAGAGTATAAGACGCACCCAAATTATCAGCCGCTTTTAGGGAGGAAGAAGGTGCGTCTTATACACCGACAAATACGGTAAATAGAATGAGCTGTGACTTTGTATGCATGCACATAAGGGCAGTGCCTCCATCATGCTCAGTAATACTGTGAGATTTTATCTTTCAGTTTCTAAGTGTATACAGATAGTCCTCATCTTACAACAATTCATTTAGTGATTATTCTAAATTATGATGGGATTGAAAAAAAAGATTTAAGAGCAGGTTTCATACTTATGACGTTGCAGCATGCCCATGGTCATGTGATCAAAATAGTTCATATTTACGGCAGGATCCTAAGGTCACATGATCATATTCTGTGACCTTCTGACAAGCAAAGTCAACGGAAGAGCCAGATTTGCTTAATAAACATGTTACTAACTTAACAATTACAGTGATTCACTTATTGACCATGGCAAGAAAACTCATAAAAAGGGACAAAAGTCACTTAACAAGTGTTTGGCTTAACAATAGAAATGTTGGGCTCAACTGTGATCATAAGGCGAGACTACCTGTAGTATATGTACACTATTATGCTCTCCTATAATTTTAGATACTTTGCATAGTCCAATAGGAATATTTGTCTTTTCACCCATACACACACATTCATGCATACATATATTTAAAAAGCAGCATTCACAAAAGGCTTTCCCAAACTGTAAAGTATACCCAACTTGGGAAAGTGCAGATAGAGTCTTTCCATTGCATTATTGTAGTTATAGTTTATTAGATTTGTATGCCATCCCTCTCTGAAGACTTGAACAATGGAGGTCCACTTTCCCCAAAGTTCCATTCTATTGTTTATATTCTTTGTCTTCATGTTGACAAAATCCATAGGGGAGGTGTATGCATTAAAAATATTCTAAAGAGGAAGTGTAAAGACAAAAAAAAAAGAACCTTGGCTTCAGAGGTCTCTGGCAGGAAGTTATATACCCTTTACCCTTTACCCTCTTCTTGGCCAATTACATTGTCAAACGTTTGTCACCAAGTAACTGCTGTAATTACAATTAGTTCAGTGATGCCGAAAGTAGAATTGAGAGAGGTATACCTCCCCCCCCCCCAAAAAAAAAAGTTATCAGTTGCATTTCCCTTGATTTGTTAGTGGAAATTTTCCACAAAATTTTGCAGGCATCCCTCTTGGCTGACCTACTGCAATCTATTAAAAACAACGAAATTCATTGATATGAGAAACCCTTGCAGGGTCATTGAACAAATTGGCTGTATTCTTAATCTGAAATTGGACTAGTTTTATCCACAAAGGATATGGTTACCCCCTGAAAAGGGCTCCAAGTTTAGATGTTAATTTAAAACAAATGTCATTGGGTTGGGTCAGAATTTTTTTTAAAAAAATAGATGTCATCTTGACTATTTCAAGATGCAGCTTACAAACTAGATGAATTTTTATTAAGAAACAACATCAGTGCAATTCTGAGATTGTAAGAACTACTGATATCTCTGTGGTTTTGGTAAAGTATGTTCACAGATCTATGAATAATAATCTATGCCTAATATAGCACACATGGTTTTGTACAGTCAAGCACCTTCTCTTTGAGATTCAATAGATATTATTCTTTAGGGAATTAATACAAACTAATACTATGTGAAATTCTGATAAATGGGCAGTAAGCAATTCGGTGCCCTGGAGGGCTACCAGAGTGACCGTAAAGATGGGGACAGTGATACCATCTGAAACGTTCCTGTGAGAAGATGTGTCTTAAAATGTCACTGGTGCTGACAGATCTCTGAAGTTTGCCACCTTTATCCTACTCACCTTCCGCATCAAACTCAAGATGCATGAAACTCAACCGAGCAATCAGAGGAGAACAAAGACCACTATCCACATGGCAACAACCATACTCTACCACTCGGTCACTTCTCTGCCATCATGGTTGCCAGCTGATCAGTTTTTTTGACACCCAGGAATGTATTGCAGTATAGCATAAATGTTAGAATAGGAATATATCATATTATATATATCTGGACCTCTAGCATAAAAATGCTCTGCTTACCCTGATTCTATTATAGCCAGGATAGGATGGTATTAACTTGCCTAAGTCTGCATTTCTGGTGAATTTGCAACAGGAAGACAACTGACCATAAAAGGGTTCAATAAACATCTCACTGATAAACAAATATACATCACTCCAAACAGGACTTTATACGATCAAAGGGGGAAATTTACATTGCCTGAAGCAAAACAGAACAAGACTGTGATAAAGGAGATTGGTTGTGATAAGGCAGAAGGCTTCAGAGAAATTAGGTGTGAGAAACATTTGCTCAAAGGAAATGTTTCGCGGAAATTGGTTTGTGATATCTGGGGAAAGGAAGGACTCAAAGATATGTCATGCTTGAAGTTATGTTATTGGATGTTTGTATATCACTTGACATGTACGTGTAATTATCCCCATCTGCTTATGCTCCCAAATAAAAAGAGGTACACAGCTCCATACTGTGTCACTTCACCCAGAGAGAAAATGTGTCCAAGTCTTCTTTCTAGGATTCGCGTTCGTGAGTGACCCCCCTTGGCTGGGTTGCTCTTAGCCCCTCTGAAGACATTGTCTTGATCAGGGACTTTGCAGCATCCACAGGAATGGCCTTAAAAAAAGGAACCTTAAAAATTCTTGCAATTGGATTTTTCAATCAGGATGGTGCTGTGTAGACCACAGATAGGTTTCAGGTATTGCACCAGCCATGACTCCGGGGAAGGGATGGAGGAGTAGCAATTATTGTCCAGAAAAGTCTTTCTCCTTGCAGGATACCTGCCCAAGAGTTTGTTGGGTGTAAATCTCTCTTCTTGAGGTTGGACTCAAGGGTTCAGTTGGGGGACTTCAACTTACCATTGCTTGGCAAAGCCTTGGATGCGGCTCAGAAGATCATGCCTTCCATAACAACCATGGACCTGTCCCAAGTAGCTTGGAGTCTGACTCATAGGGGGAACATACACACTTGACCTAGTGTTCCTCTCGGAGCAGTGGAGATACGATCTGTAATTAAGGGATATAGATGTTTCTCCCTTGTCATGGTCAGATCATTTCCTGCTGAGGTTAGACTTTAAGGCACCACTCCACCATCACAGGGAGGAAGGGCCAGTTAAATAGTTCAGCCCCAGACAACTAATGGATTCTGTGGGATTCCATAGGGAGCTTGGGGAAACACCTGACTCCCTCATCCATAATCTGACTGAGTCCCTGGTGACAGCATAGAATAGGACAAAATCTGGGGCACTGGACTGGATTGGGCCCTTGTGACTTCTCCGCGGTGGTGGATCCAAGAAAGCTCCATGGTTTACCAAGGAGTTCTGAGAGATGAAGTTCCAGAAGAGACATATAGAGTGATGCTGGAAAGCCATAACTCCAAATCTGACCAAACAATGTAAAGAGCCTTTATTAGGACTTATTTAGTGGTGATATGGATGGGAAAAATATTCTCATTTTTCCACACTTATTGCATCTGCTGATTCACACCCAGCTGCCCTCTTTAGGGTGACTTGTTCTCTTCTCAATGTAGAGGGAATGGAGGAGCCCTTGCAAGGTAGAGCTGAGGAATTCGTTCAGATTCTGTCAGACAAATTCGCCCAGATTCAGATGGACCTGGACTCTGATTGGGCAATTCTGACTGAGATGACAGGAGCAGGCTTTAGTCCTATTTTGTGGGATGAATTTGATCCTGCAACTCCTGAGGATGTGGACAAGGCTGTGGGAGTGATGAGTTATTCCACATATTTATTGGACCCGTGCCCACCCTGATTGGTTTTGGCCAGCAGGGAGGTGTCACGAGGCTGGTTCCAGGCTTTGGTTAATGCCTTCTTGAGGGAGGGGTCCTTCCCACAACCATTAAAGGAAGTGCAATAGGACAGGGAAAGAGAGACTTGGAATCCGGGGTCCTTGCACAAAATTGTCTCACATCTGCACACTAATAAAATGCTATCCAACTTTTCATCCCGGGTAACAAGGTGGATTTTTTTTTTTGCATTGTGGTTTCCTCAGTGCAATGCAAGGAAGAAGAGTTGAAGAGGGACCCACAATCAAACCTGCGGCTGGAGGCTGAAGAAAAGGCAGATGTTCCTCATTAGGACATTGATGGGGTCTAGAACATCTGGCAGGAAGAGAGAGAAGGGGGAGATCCATTGGGGGCTGGAATTGGCAAAATCTCAATTTCAGAAATAATTCAGCTGCTGGATTAGGTTTGATTTCTATAAATTAGATTCTGTTGGTCAAAAAAGGTGGAAATTGGACTTTCCTTTAAGAAGGGTGGACTTTAATTCCCAGAATTCCCCAGCCAGCCATACTGGGTTATGGCAGGGGAATTATGGCTGGGAGAATGATGAGACGCCATTCTGAAGTTAACATTTGTCAGAAATGGTGCATTGTCTCCTCCTTGGATGGTGGGTTGGATTAGATAAGGTCCCTTCCAACTCTATTAAATAAGGGTTGCCACTTGCCATTTGTATTTTTTAATCCTATAAAAAGCCTCTGTAGCCCTAAGTAGTAGTGAATGAGTTTGAGTGGCGCAGTAGTTAGAATGCAACACTGCAGGCTACTTCAGCTAACTGCTAGCTGTAGTTCAGCTATTTAAATCTCACCACCGGCTCAAGGTTGACTCAATCTTCCATCCTTCCAAGGTGGGTAAAATGAGGCCCCAGATTCTACTGTTTGGAAATGTCTCCTTATTAATGATCTTCAATCTTCTTGTCCTGCCTTTTGATGTTTTGAATAATAGATTGACCCCAGTGATGGGCTCCTACGGGAACAGTCAGGAATGCAGTTCTGCTAGCAAAATTTGGAGCTCCACCCCAGAGCATCCTATTTGCACTGAAATATGTTGAAACAAAATGCATAAGACACACCCACAGTGTGTAGTTAAAATTTTGGTAGCCCATCACTGGTCTGTGACAGCCCTTCTACTATCATGTTTTGTCCCCAAAATTCTGCATTTGCCTTCTATTTTACCTTCTATTCATTTTCCAAGAGAGTCTGCATAAAATGATGAAAGAATCAGCAGAATAGCTTCCCAAACTATTCTGCCCTCATACAACGAAAGTTTATCTAGCTAGACATCTCCATCATCTCTTAGAAGTTTATTTCACAACTGAGTTCCATTCCAGCAAGTTTCCTTTGGAATCCATTGTACTTTTGTTTTCATTCAGACAGTGTTTTCTAGACTGATTAAAAGCTTTCTAAAATACTTGGAGCTGATATTACCATGAGGAAGCAAATCTGAATTATTTGTTTTCATTTTTTTAATAGTTTTCAAAAATTCTGCAAATACAACAATTGTTACTAAAATACATTTCCCATACTTGCTCCCATTCTACCTAAAGATTAAATTAATGTGCTTGATTTATATTTTAGAATCTAGAAAAATCAGCCTTCGGCTGTACCCAGAGTATTTATTTATCGATTGATTGATTTTGTCCAATACACAATGAGGGTTTTAGTGGGTATACACATAGTAAAATACATGATGAAGGTTATAGAGGAGATACTCATAGTAAAATATATCTAACAAAGAATAGAAGAGAAGTTATAGGAATAGACATATCAATGAAAGAATAGAAGAAGAGATATAGGAATAGAAGAAAGGTATAGGAGATATAGGAGAGCAATAGGACAGGGGACGGAAGGCACTCCAGTGCACTTGTACTCGCCCCTTATAATATTCCAATTTCAGCTATGGACAGACCTCCAATTGTTGCTTTAATATATCAAGGTTAGTGCTAGAATTGGACACTACATATTTTTCAAGAGAATTATTTTTATAAAGAATATAATCTTCTGTGCAATGAAACTTTGATTGTCCTGACTTTCATTTTATGCACTTCACAAGCAAAAATCTACTTTGGATTTCAAACCCCCCAAAACAAACAAAGTCTGTTATATCTGAGGCAAACCAGACAATTGAAGTAATTGACATAATGTCCATCAATTTTCATCATTTACATAATTACCTAGTTGACCTTTTCCCATCATTTGCATCCATTTATGTCATTGGCAAATAAAGTCAAAACTGGTAAACATCAGGCTTTCGAATGCCATTTCTAGTTCAGAATCTGGGCTAAGATCCAAATCAAGGCACCGTCCCAGCAATTCAATTTTCTTGGCTAAAGTCAGGTTTATATTCTTTAATGGCATGTTAATTCATCTTTGGGATGAGGAAAGTGAGGGAGCAGAAGTGTATTTGATAACTTAAGTAGCTCAATAATACTGGTCTATTTGCAGAAGCTGGTGTTATCAGGAGAAATGATTTGCCATCTTAACCATTTCCATTTTATATATGGCTCATAGCAATTAGGACTTTTCTGGCTTATCTGTGATGGGGGATGTAACCTGGGCCAATGAGATAGTGTTGTGGTCTCTTCTACATTGTTTGATCCTCGGGGCTGCTAGGATTTACTAGTGAGGCTGTGTAGAATTCACTTCTAATTTTCCAGCCTTGAAGTTTGGATTCTTTTCCAATTGTTAATAAATTGCAACAGGGGTTCAGTTTACTTTATGGTGTACACAAGATTATCTTGGACTGAAATGGCATTCCCTAACTAGATGTGATCTTGAAAACATCTGGAAGCAATTCCATATTTACTGATCTTAGTAGACATGCTTCTATGTTATGAAGGTAGAAATCATATTTTGATAACATAAGTTGCAACAAGTCCGAAAGGCTTCAACTATTTCTGGAAAATGAAATTAGTCAATTGTAAGCAGCTATGACTAGATCCTTCTTGTGAGGTGAGATTGAATTTTCTTCTTTGCTGTGGAGGATGGAGAAAATTAAAGAGCTAGCTTATGCCATTGTGACTCTGTCATTTTATCCCACACAGTAATAACTTCATACTCACTTTCTAATTGTGTACTTAAATCTGTTTATTTCCTCTGACATTTAACTTATTCTTATGTGTCCCAGTAAGGTACCCTCAGGACCAATGAGTAGACATTTAAATTTAGGACCTTAAGAGCTTTTCAGAGCAAAAATCCCTCAGTCCAGCATCCTGTTTCCAACAGTGGTCAGCCAAATGCCTCCAGGAAGACCAAACCTTTAGTCAAATCCTTCTTTTAATGTTGTTTACTTCAACTAGGATTGAGGGTTTCTCTCCCCCCCAAAAAAAATTATCTACAGATTTCCACATGCACAAACACACACACACATCCTGTCCCAGCATTTCCCAGATGCCTGAACTTGGTAACTATTTTGTGATGCAAATCCAATTTAATTTGCAGAGTTTTGCCTGATTAGGAATGCTTTGTAATGAATTCAAGTTCCATCCAGGTGATATACATACATACAGGTAACTGCTCTTAATATGTCACAGGTTAAAGATATCCAAAACTTGGAGAAGGCAGGTGTTTGGCTGCTTTTTTTCTCATGAGAATATCGACTTTTAATTAGTGATGATTAAGGTCTGATATCTATATGATCCATTTTCATCTCAGAAACCCATTTTGCCCTTGGGCTGTTGACATAGTTGGAAAAGGATCTACTGTTACTCTTTTAGCCAACGTATCTTTCCTACCCTTCTCTAAGTTCATTAAAGGTTAGTTTATTCTTGTTTTTAATCATCTGAGCTAGGCAAAAACCTTCTGTGTCTTGTGCAATGGTATGTTTAGAATTATTCAGTCGGATGTTGATACGTGTGATTTATTCACAAAAGCCTTTTACAGGAAATGTGAAGAGCTAAACGTATGGGTCAGACTATGCTAGACATAAGAGCAATTTGTTTGTGCTATTGCTCATCCTGCTTGAAAGGGTTGATCCTACTGGTTAGATCTATATCACTTTTCTTCTTTAACTTCCTGAGTTCTCCTCCTACAGCTTGCTGGAAGAAAATGATCATCACAGTTGGGAATGTTCTTCATCCAGGACTTTTCAGCTATGCGTAATCACACTTAAAAATAAAACCAAATCTTCGTTACATTGACTTTGATTCCTGGATATCACATGGACATTTTTCTATGTTGTTTTCTTAATCTATTCCTAGATTATTTTCTTAATGAGCCAGTCTTGGCTGCTGATCCAAGATTTCCTAATGGTCTTCCATCTGACTAATATTAGCTTTTTGAGATCAGACAAGTGCATTTTAAAAAGCAGCTGTTTGGAGGGTATCAGGTTTGGAAGTAAATTATGTAGAAATGTGAATCCCCTAAACAAGGGCCTCAACAAACGGTGTCCTTAAGGGACCCTACAATCCAACTGCAAATGGCCTTCATACATGCAACAGTTTGTTAGAAGATCCATTTTTATAAATCAGTCTTTTCACGTGGAGTATATATGAAGGTATAATTAATTATCATTATATTTGCCCTACCTTAAAGATCATTTCAAGGTATTCTTCGCCAGTTTACATGTTTCAAGGAGCAAAAAGGGAACAACTATCAGAACTTCCATTTCAAACAACAAAATGAGGTTTTTCAAGAATTCTGACTTAAATCAGAGAAATGCTGTAGCATAATTTTATAAAAAGTCAACCTAACAACCAGGGTCATCTAGCTAGAAAAAAAATGCAGTACTGATTACAGTACTGTAATCATGTTTCCAAGACGCCATCTCCTGGAAATAAATTATATGTCAATATTTATGATTATTCTTATACATGGCTACTGTTCAGACCTACAGCTTTTCAGGATGCAATAGTAGAGTGCAGGTTTTAATTATGCTCTTCCTCATTAACATACTGAATTTGCTACAACTCAGTCTAGTGAACCTGTAATGGTTTAAAAGGAAGCTAAGCAAATTCATGAAGCCATAAGAGTTAGTAGTTGTTATTGTTGTTGTTGTTGTTGTTGTTGTTGTTATTGTTATTGTTATTGTTATTGTTATTATTATTATTATTATTATTATTATTATTATTATTATTATGTCAGTACAATACAGCAAATGAGATCACTATGCTGGATTTCGTATTTCATCACCAGTTGGGCACTTCCCAAGCACCTAGGACTGCGTGATGTAGTGGCGAATTATGTTTGCCGATCCCAGTAAAGCAGCCTTTTTGCAATTGACAGATGGAGATTTTGTCAATTCCGATGGTTTTCAAATGTCTGCTGAGATCCTTTGGTACTGAGCCCAATGTGCCAAGTACCACTGGGACCACTTTCACTGGCTTATGCCAGAGTTGTTGCAGCTCAATTTTTAGGTCTTCATATTTTACTAATTTCTCTAGCTGCTTTTCTTCAATTCTGCTGTCTCCTGGGATTGTGATGTCGATGATCCATACTTTCTTTTTCTCCACGATCACAATGTCTGGTGTATTATGTGAATTCGGTCAGTCTGAAGTCGGAAGTCCCACAGTAGTTTTGCTTGCTCATTTTTTACCACTTTTTCGGGCTTATGATCCCACCAGTTCTTTGCCACTGGTAAATGGTAGTTCCGGCACAAGTTCCAGTGGATCATCTGTGCCACAGCATCATGTCTATGCTTCTAGTCAGTCTGTGCGATCTTTTTGCAGCAGCTGAGTATGTGATCGATTGTTTCATCTGTTTTCTAGATGAAATTATTGTTATTGTTATTGTTATTGTTATTGTTATTGTTATTGTTATTGTTATTGTTATTGTTATTGTTATTGTTATTGTTATTGTTATTGTTATTGTTATTGTTATTGTTATTGTTATTGTTATTGTTATTGTTATTGTTATTGTTATTTAGATTTGTATGACACCCCTCTCTGGAGACTTGGGGCGGCTCACAACAACAATATACAGTACAAATCCAATGATTAAAAACAGTTTAAAACCCTTAATATAAAAACAGTCATACATCTCAGACAAACATGCATAAAACGGAAAGGCCCGGAGGGTGGGGGCAGTCCTGATCTCCAGGGGGAGTTGATTCCAGAGGGTTGGGGCAGCCACAGAGAAGGCTCTTCCCCTGGGTCCCACCAGACGATGATGTTTCATTGACGGGACCCAGAGAAGGCCAACTCTGTGGGACCTAATTGGTCATGGGGATTCATGCAGCAGAAGGCGGTCCCGGAGATATTCTGGTCCGATGCCATGAAGGGCTTTATAGGTCATAACCAACACTTTGAATTGTGACCGGAAACTGATCGGCAACCAATGCAGACTGTGGAGTGTTGGTGTGATATGGGCATATCTGGGAAAGCCCATGATTGCTCTCGCAGCTGCATTCTGAATGATCTGAAGTTTCCAAACTTCAGTTAGTTGATTAGTTAGCTATAGTAAGATTACATTATCATGGAGACTACAATGCTAATGCAGAGTAGTAGTTTAGCTGCCTGCTAGCCCATTTGGCTCACACTTGTGTGCTTTCTAAGGTGCACTACAGGAAGTGAGCTAATTGTGCACCAGAAAGCCATAACAGTTACTAGTCAGGATGGATCTCATTGTGTAGATCTTTGATGGGCTGCTTCAATTTATAAAGGCTCAAGGGATTGCTGCTTGAAGTTGCTTCATAAAGGAACATAATCCCCCCACTGCTACTAAAAGCCAGGATAAGGGCAATATTGCTTCATTTTATTTTCTCATTGTACTTTCCCTGTTGCTTCCATCTCCTCTTGGTTATGATAAGTAGCCAAAGCACTGCAGAAGTAAATCAAAGCCATGTAATTTAGATTTATTTTTTCACTTATCTAAGGCAATATATTGCTCAATATCAGTTTTTGGGAAGCAAGGATGGAAGAGTACTATCAAATAGGTTCTCTTATATTATTTCCAGAATCTAGATTTCCACTGTAAAAACAGGACTATTTTCCTATAACTACCAACTGCTCTTGCTTAATTGCAAGATTAAATGTTTTTTATGGTGATTCAAAACTAGATATAATAAACATTCAACAGATTTAACATGAAAACAACATCTAAATAAATTGTTCCAACATACTCTAACAACTAAAGATTTGAGGATCAAAAATACCTAATTCATTCAAAGGCTTTTAAAATCAAAAAGACTTGTGGTCCCCATTTCATCTGAATTATAAACTAATCACAGTCATTTTTGCCCTTTGACCTTCTGAAGAAATCACATGCTTTGCTTCTGTTCTCTGATTGCTAAAGTAAACCAGATGCACCCTGACTGGTGGATATGTGATGTGACCATTTCATACTTAACCACTCTTTAGAGATTATATTTCTCTCCATGTTTTAAAAGACAGAGCTATGTTTGTCATTATTGACTTTATTATGAGTTGATGGCTTTGTTCCCTTTGTGGAGTACAGAATAAAAAAACATTGTACAGTAACCATATCCATCATATATTCATGGTTACAAGGATGTTAATGTTTTATTAAGTTAAGTCATCAGACTATCCAAATGGTCTCTAGAAGCATAGTGCTTTATTTTTCAATAGAAAACATTTGCCCAGAAACATGACTGCATCAGAATTCATGTTGTAGTTGCACTTTGTGTATATTTGGACATATTTCCAACAAATATCTGCAAACAAAACAAAATGATCTCTGCTTGTCTTTATATCCCACACTTTTAAAAATCATTACTATATGAAAAGAAATAAGGTTTTTTTAAAGTCAGGAATGGTGAATTCAGCACAGAACAGCTTGGTGGATAGAATTCAAATTAGCCTCTACTCTCAAATGTCATTATTGAAGTCAGGCCACTATTCTATGAGTTCATAGCCCTCTTCTCAAGGAATATTAAGAATCTACATGTACTGAATGTAGATATGTGGAGATCTGTTTGTGCATGTCAATGCATTTGCAGAGTTTCAGTAAATTACCCAGCAGAAGTGACGAGTATGTTTCTTGTTGAACTAATTTTAATAACACCTGGAAGTAATCATCTCAAACTGCTGGCAGTGAAAGGAAAAGGAGACAAAGGAAAATAAAACAGAGTGCTTTTCATTCATGCTCTATCTTCACTCACTGCTGACTATGGACTAACCTTTGCCCTCCCCTACCACCCACAACACCGTCATGTCTCATAGGCCTTCACAGAGAACCTAGATCAGAGGTAGGAAACTGACTGGCTCAGGAATTCTGGGAGTTGTAGTCCACAAGTTGTAAAGTGACCATAGCTGCCTACTCCTGATGTAGATGGAATCACAGTTGACAAGTATCTCCTTAGCATGCTTCTTCCTAATTATTTGCACCCTTGCATTTTGTACTGTATTATGTTTCTAGATACTCTTCAAGTCTCACATGCAGTGCATTGCTGTAGTGCAATTTGGAGATGGCCAGAACATGAGAGACCATGAGCAAAGCTTAGGAAAAGTCACACCTGATGCACAATACACAAGTGTATGGGCAATACACAAATAGTTTGCAATCCAGAGAAGTGAATGTCATTCCTTATATGGAGTTCAAAATGGCATCCTCCACTGCAGCATGACATCTACTTAACCTTCCTACTGATTTGGAAGTGCATGCTTTGATCTCATGCACACATGCTTTTCAACCCCTGCTCTTGTGTGCTTTCCCACCCTGGTCCACTCAGCGCATGCACTTTTTCACCCTCTATGCATGTGCAGAAGGCTTTGTGCATGCACAGAGGTTTCAAAAAAAAGAAAATGGTAGTATCTGGGTGTGTGGGCGGAGCCTCACGCTGCCGCCAATAACGGTGTCCACCAGGCCGAACCGGTAGCACTTCACACCTGATCCACTGTCAAGAAAGTAGTAATATACACACAAGTCTTTGGAGAGGGGCGGCATACAAATCTAATTAATAATAATAATAATAATAATAATAATAATAATAATAATAATAGAGGAGAAAATCCTAAGAGTAAAAAAAAATATTCAAAGAACAAGTAATAAGCATGCTTACTAGTCACTGAATACCAACTAAATACTAAAAGTAAGAGAACAGATGGAAATTTCCTAAGATTGTGATGGGTGGATGGGTGGGTGGGTGGATGGATGGGAGGGAGGGAGGAAGGAAGGAAGGAAGGAAGGAAGGAAGGAAGGAAGGAAGGAAGGAAGGAAGGAAGGAAGGAAGGAAGGATCTCATCAGGGTCTTTCCACCCTCCACCATGTTACAATAATTCTTTCCTGTCTATTAGTTTTGAACTCCTGATGTGGGAAATATATTTTACTGCCTGTCAAATAATTCTAAAATTAGGGATCTGCCCACAACAAAAACAACATCTTAAGAAGCAACTCCTTTACTTGTGCCAAAATGTTGTGTATGAGAGGGAGAGGGTTGGAAAATGTAAATACATTTCTGCTTAGAGAAATATTGTTTGAAATGGGGTATTATTCTGCTCCTTTTAAAATAATGGAAACATGGGTTAATCCTCAGCCAAGAAATGTGTCCATATAAGAATTTCACATGTCAAGGCCAGGAAAAGTGATAGAAAATTATATTTATGAGAGAGATCATAAATTCCATTGTCCAATAGTTTATCTAATCTGCCTATCTAAATCAAATCAAAAATCATGAAAAGCATACTGTTTCTATTCTGGAATATGGGAATCCAAAAATTTATATTGTCTCTTTTACATATATAGTGAGAGAGATTATTGAGTTCTACAGTGTGAAATGTTCAACTCCTAAAATTGCTTATCAGAATTCTTGATATTCTATCACCTGGTTCTTATGAAGCAGTCACAAAGAAGCACTGTGGGACAATTTTTGACTTGGATATACCAGCATAAAGAATCAATAAGCAAATCTACACCATATAATGCAGCGGTCCCCAAACTATGGCCCGCGGGCCGGATGCGGCCCGATGAGGTCTTTTAACCGGCCCAGGGCGGCTCACGAGATTTTACTGATCAATATAATAAGCTCCCGAATCTCCTGTCCACTCACCGCGGTCGGCTGCTGAGCGAGGAGAAGGTGGAGAGGCAAGGAGGCGGGGAGTAAAGCGGGCCTGCAATTGGCCAATTTATTTCTCGCCTTTAGGGAGAGAAACTGTTGCTGCCCTATGGCAGAGCAGCAAAAGTTCCTCTCCCTAAAGGCGAGAAATAAATTAGCCAATTGCAGGCCCGCTTTCCTCCCCGCCTCCCCGCCTCCTTGCCTCTCCACCTCCTCCCCTTCACCTCCGCGGTGAGTGGATGCGAAATTCAGGAAAAGGCGATGGCAATTGAAAAACTGTCCATTGAGGGGGGGGAGGCAGCTGCTTGAAAACCCCTGACCTCCATCGCCTCCCCCCCTCCACAAGGCAAGCACACCTCGCCGCTGACACAGGCGGTGGGGACCGCCCTGTCCCCCTTCAGGGCCTCTTTGACAGCTCTCGGCATCAGCGGACGCCATGGCGTTGTTGTTGTTGTCGTAGCAGCCACCCTGCACTGGCCAGTAAAGCCAGCTGCCCGAGAAAGCAGCGCAGGAAAGCGGCGCATTTAAAAAGCGCAGGGCATCTGCCGCGAAAACAACGGCTCAATGGCGGCCACTGAAGCCAAGAGCCCGAAGCCCCCTCTCCAGCCCCAACACCAGGCTTCGGGCGAGCAGAGCTGTGCGCTGGCAGCCGGAGCTGTTGGGGAGGGCTCTGCCGGGAAGGGCTGTGACAGCGGCGAGGTGGCCACGCCGGCATTGTTCCTTCTAAGCTGCATGTGTGACCACCTCACACAGAAACATTTGCCCCTTTGCGCCGCCCCACCACCCGTTCCTCGGGCGCATTACCGGGAGGTGGAGGAGTGAACGTGGCTACTGCCTCTCAGCTGCAGAGCTGAACGGGGGCGGAGGCAACAGCGGAGCCCGGCGCTGGGGACATGCAGGGCCGCTCATCCAGGGGGGCGTGGACTGGCAAGTCGCCCTCCGTTCTCTCTCTTTCTCTCTCATATACCACGTCGGCAACAAAGAGAGAAAGAGAGAGAGCGGAGGGCGGCTTGCCGGTCCACACCCCCCTGGATGAGCGGCTCTGCATGGCCCCAGCGCCGGACTCCGCCGTTGCCTCCGCCCCTGTTCCAAAGAGGGGAGGGGGGGAGAAAGAAAAAAGAGCTCCAACTTGGCGGAAGGCAGGAGGGGAGAACTGAGCGTGCTGCAGCAAGTTTGCTTGGCTTTCTGGGGCTTTTTTTTCTCCCCCTCCACCACTCCACAGTCCCAGAAAGCCAAGCAAACTTGCGGCAGCACGCTCAGTTCTCCCCTCCGCATTCCGCCAAGTTGGAACTCTTTTTTTCTTTCTTCCCCCCCCTCCCCTCTTTGGAGGTGCAGATTTTTTCCCCCTCTTCCCAATCAGCAAGCGCGCGTGTAGATAAGTCCAACTACTTCCACCCCACCACCCGTTCCTGCAGGAAGAGTTCGAGCACACTACGCGGAGGCGGCGTGGGGCTGGGCGCTGGGCACCATGGAGGGTGAAGGGGTGGACGTATGTTGGTCCTTTGAAACCGCCGCCGCCTCCGTTCGGGTGAATTCAGGGGGTTAGCTGGAGAGGCGGCGGGGGCGACGGCGAAGTCCAGTGCTGGGGCCATGCAGAGCTGCTCATCCAGGGGGCCATGGACTGGCAAGCCACGCTCCGCTCTCTCTTTCTCTCTCTGTTGCCAGCGTGATGTATGAGAGAGAGAGAGAGAAAAAGGAGGGGGGAGAGAGAGAAAGCAAGATAGAGAGAAAGTGAGAGAGAGAGAAAGAGGGAGAGATAGAGAGGGAGAAAGAGGGATAGAAATAGAGTGAGAAAGAAAGAGGGAGAGGGAGGGAGGGAGAGAGAGAGGGAGAGATAGAAATAGGGAGAGAGAAAGAAAGCAAGAGAAAGAGGGCAAAAGAGGGAGAGAGAAAGGAAGAGGGAGAGATACAAAGAGGGAGAGAGAAAGAGTGAGTGAAAGAGACAGAGAAAGAAAGAGAAGAGAGAAAGAGGGACAGAGAGAGAAAGAGGGACAGAGAAAGGGGGATAGATGGAAAGAGTGAGAGAGAGAAAAAGAGAAAAATGAGAAAATTATGGAGAGAAAACGAGGGAGAGGAAAATGAAACAAATGAGAGAGAAGGAAGAAAAGAGAGGGAAGAGAGAAGTAGAGAGGAAGGAGGGAGGGAAGGAAGGAAGGAGAAATGGAGGGAGTTTCTTGATTTAAGTTTAAATTTACTTGTTAATAAAAATGTATAAATTACTTTATTACTTAATTACTTCTTATTTTAAATATTGTATTTGTTCCCATTTTGTTTTTTACTTTAAATAAGATATGTGCAGTGTGCATAGGGATTTGTTCATAGGGGTTTTTTTATAGTCCGGCCCTCCAACAGTCTGTGTAAAAAGTTTGGGGACCCCTGATATAATGGATTGAGATCTGCACCCACGCTCATGTAGTTGGGCATTAATTCTAACTGAAAAGCCCTGCTTTTCTCCCTTAGTGATTTTATTGCTGATATTGTCTTCCTTCCTTCCTTCCTTCCTTCCTTCCTTCCTTCCTTCCTTCCTTCCGCTAACTATGAGTATCAACAATAGAGGTGATACAGAAGTCCTTTTTGAGTTGCATACAAGTTGTATGTTACCCATACAAGAAGCGAATCACATTGAACCAGATAATTAATATCCCATAAGGGACTTCTTGGGATAATAGGTTTTCATTGTGCAATTATCATTCTATTTCTACAGAAAACGTTTGATGGTACTATTTCATCAAATACCTCTGGCCAGTCTTATAGAAGAATGTTCAATTGTTTTAAGAATTAGTTCAAGCAGATTTTGATCTCCCTACAATCATAATCACAATCCAGAAAATTATTGTAATTGTAAAATAACACTATTATCTAACAAAATCTAAATTCAGGGTTTTAAAATTTTTATCCCACCTTTTTTTTCATATAGAACTCAAAGCAAGTATACCAAATAAGCCTTCCTCCTCATATTTTCTCACAAAAAGAACCAGCGAGGTATGATGGACTGAAAGTAAGTAACTGGCCCAAAGTCATCCACCAGATTTTTTTTTAAAAAATTTATAAAGCAGGATTATAAATCACAATCTCCTGGTTCCTCGCCTGGTGCCTTAACAACTACACCAAATTGGGTCCCTTGGCTTGGCACCAAAATCAATCAATTTAATCATGTAGTCTCAATTATTAATAGCAAGAAATTATAATCTGTAACATAGAAATAAATCAAGAAAGTTTGCATTAATTCCAAGGCAAATATCTAACTAGGCAAATTATTCTAATAAAATGTTGAAGTTTTACTGCCCTTACTTTAACACACCCATAGAAAAATAACTACATCATCATCTGAAATGTTTTTTCCAGCTAAAACGTTTGCAAATATTTGGCTCAGTTATTCTTCTTAGCAAGGGATATATACAATATTCTTCTATTTGAAGTCATTCTTACTGTGAGTAACAACTATCTATTGATCATCAAGCAATCATTTTTTAAAAAAAATCATATATAAACATATATTTAAAAAAATCATATAATCCATTGACCTAATATGATTGATGGCAGTAGATGAAATCAGTTCTTAATCTGACGCATGACTATAAATGATTTGTTTATACATTATGTAAGAATATGTCCAACATGTAGGCAGTAGGGTGTTTTTCCTTTAACAGGCCAATATAAGAAAAAAAATGACATTCTCACACTATTCCAAAGAGTTTAATTTATGTTATATGAAGGGCTTATTTCTCTCTTATTTTCTTCTAAAAAACCCTCTCTTTTTGATTCCCATTTTGTATTCCTTGGGATTCTTTTGTTCCTGAACAGTATCTTTTTAATAAGGTGGACAGAAAGTTAATAGCAATTTGACAACAGAATGTAATGCTAGTCTGAGACATTTTTCTGCTTAGGGGAAAAGTAAAATACCTGCCCTTTTTATTATTTATTATTAGATTTGTATGCCGCCCCTCTCCGAAGACTATTCCCTATACAGAATTGATAAATTGATAGAGCCGGGGTGGCGCAGCAGGTAGAGTGCTGTACTGAAGGCCACTAAAGCTGACTGGATGATCTCCAGGTCAGGGGTTCAAATTTCATCACCGGCTCCAGGTTGACTCAGCCTTCCATCCTTCCAAGGTGGGTAAAATGAGGACCCTGGATTGTGGGGGCAATATGCTGGCTCTGTTAAAAAGTGCTATTGCTAACATGTTGTAAGCCACCCTGAGTCTAAGGAGAAGGGCGGCATAAAAATTGAATAAACAAACAAACAAACAAACAAACAAACAAGTAAGTAAGTAAGTAAGTAAGTAAATAAATAACAATAATTCCTCCTTCAACATGTTTTATTGACACACTGAAATTCTTGATTTTGTGATACTCAGCGACACATGTGTCGATATTCTAAAATTCAAATATTTTCAGAAAGATAGAGAGTCCATGCAAAGCTTCAAATAACATCTTCCAAGGTGAAGTGTGTTCAGAGTTTACATGGAAATGCAGAAGTCCAGAGAAAGTGGCATTGGAGTCTACTGGGGATAGAGGGTGGGAAGAGAGGCATTGCCTTCAATGAAATGAAGGCCACTTTTGAGCCAGACCAACCACATCTTCTGGAGACAGAAGTTAGAAAACACCACCATGGATGTGGAGCAAGAAAAGGCTGACTATGTGGTAGACCTGAAGCAGATGGAGGGTGATATCATACATTCAGTGATGGGCTCCTATGGGTACAGTCAGGTACATAGAACCGGTAGAAGAATTTTGGTCAGCTACACAGAACCGGTAGAAAAATTTTGTATTTTTAATAAAAAAATAGAAAAAGAGGTAAGATATCTAGTTATACACATACTAACAGCTGCCAGGATAGTATATGCCCCAAACTGGAAAATAGACAAACTACCGGAAGAAAATATAATAATTAAAAAAATACTGGACTGTGCGGAGATGGACAGGTTATCTAAAAGATTAGAGGGAAAAGAAGAATCAGATTACAGTACTATAAAACATGGGCAAAATTTTACGATTGGCTAAAGAAAAGAGCAACAAAGAAAGAAATAAAAATTTACGAAAGCAACACGTCGAATAAAAGAATTGAAAAATTAATACTATGCGAAGAAGCAAAATTCTCTGATCAAACACCTAAAAAGTGGGGAAACTTTCATTTCCCAAATGTTGTATGTGTATGTTTTTATGTATGTTTTTTCTTTTTTGTATGTTATATTTGAAAATAAATAAATAAATAAAATTAAAAAAAGAAAAGAAACATTTTGAATTTTTTTCTTTTCCCCCCTTCTGGATTCTGGGTATGTTTTTCCTTTTGTAGTAAATGAGGTTGAATGTGTATAACTTTAGAAGAGCTGTGCGTGCATGTATATGTGTGTGTGTACATACACATACAGTTTATATAGTATATAATGCATATTTTTCTGTGCCTGTGTGTAATATGTATGTACACATATGGCATATATACCGTATTTTCCGGCGTATAAGACGACTTTTTAACCCCTGAAAATCTTTTCCAAAGTGGGGGGTCGTCTTATAGGCCGGATACTGCGCCCATTCCACAGGCGCGGGCGGGAGGAGGCCGGGAGCGGGATTGAGGGGGGGGAGCGGACCCGCGCTCACTTTCGGCTCCGGGGACTGCGGGTGGCTATGGCGCCGAAAGGAAAAAGCGCTGCTGTTGCTGCTGTCGCTGCCGCCTGAGGCGGCGGCACTCGAATCTAGCGTGGTGGAAAATCTGGAGGCAGGCAAAGATTTTCCACCACGCCAGATTCGAGTGCCGCCGCCTCAGGCGGCAGCGACAGCAGCAACAGCAGCGCGTTGATGAAGCCGGCGAGGGAGCTCCGGAATCGGTTGGCGCTCGCCCGACGCCTTGTTTTTTTATTTCCCCCTTTGGTTTCTCTTCACAGGCGGGAGTTCGGGAGGCAAGGGAGCGCTCGAGGAGACAGCGTCTTGCGGCATCGCTCAGCAACTTCTTTTTCCTTTCGGCGCCATAGCCATCCGCAGTCCCCGGAGCCGAAAGTGAGCGCGGGTCCGCTCCGCCCGCCCGGTTTGCAAGCGGCGGAGATCCCGGGCTGCTTGGCCGAGCGGGGCTTCCATTTAGGACGGGGGCAGGAGGGAGGGAGGGAAAGGAAACGCAGCCCTTTGCCTCAACCCGCCGGCTCCGGGGACTGCGGGTGGCTATGGCGCCGAAAGGAAAAAGAAGTTGCTGAGCGTCCCTTCGTCGTAAACCCGACGGGAGGCGATGCCGCAAGACGCTGTCTCCTCGAGCGCTCCCTTGCCTCCCGAACTCCCGCCTGTGAAGAGAAACCAAAGGGGGAAATAAAAAAACAAGGCGTCGGGCGAGCGCCAACCACTCCTGGCGGCAGGAACTAGGGGGGGGGTAGCCGGCGTAACGAGCCCTTGCCGCAGCTATCCGCCGCTTCTTTCTTCTCCGCCTTGCCTCCGCTACTCCCGCCGCCGCCTTTGCCTCTTGCCTGGCGGATAGCTCCGGCAAGGGCTACCCCCCGCAGTTCCTGCCACCGGGAAGCAGCCCCTTTACATTAGCGGTGGCTGCAATGGCACTGGTGATGCGGCCGCTAGCCGCTCCGAGCGGTGTGGGAACGGCCACCCCTCTCACAGTCCGGTCCCGGGCTGACAGTAAAGGGGCTGCTTCCCATCCTCCTGCCAGCTTGCTCAGAAGGAAACCTTCTGAGAAGGAGGATGGGAAGCAGCCCCTTTACTGTCAGCCCGGGACTGGACTGTGAGAGGGGTGGGCGTTCTCACAGCGCTCGGAGCGGCTAGCGGCCGGATCGCCAGCGCCGCTGTAGCCACCGTTGTGGGAGGAGCCTCAGAAAGAAAATAAGAGAGAACAAGAGAGAGAGAGAGAACAAGAGAGAGGGAGAGAGGTGATTCTTGAAGCATATGGTAAAAAGCACCCAAATAATAAGAAACACCCCCCCCCAGCCCACACCTGTGTTTGAAAAGAATAAAAGAGAAAAAAACCCCAGCCCTCAACTGGTTTTGGAAATGGTTCGAGTGTGTATACACACACACACACACACACACACACACGTAAGGGGGGGAGAGAGACAGGGATGGAAAAAGAGGAGAAGTGAGAGGGAGAAGGAATGAGGGAAAAAGGGAGGAAGAGAGAGAAATGAGAAACATGAGAGAGAAAAGGGGGAAAGACAGGAGAAGAACCCAGAAATGAGACAGTGGTATAAATTTGAGGAGGGATGATTGATGATTGACTGTATTTATAAGGGGATGTTACATGGGATTGTATATATGAGGGGGTTATTTATGTGTGTGTGTGTGTGTGTGTGTGTGTGTGTGTGTGTGTGTGTGTATTTATTTATTTATTTATTTATTTATTTATTTATTTATTTATTTATTTATTTATTTATTTATTTATTTATTTATTTATTTATTTATTTATTTATTTATTTATTTATTTATTTATTTATTTATTTATTTATTTATTTATTTATTTATTTATTTATTTATTTATTAGATTTGTGTAATTTTGGTTGGTGGTGTGCCCCAGGATTTTGTAAATGTAAAAAATGTGCCGCGGCTCAAAAAAGGTTGAAAATCACTGCTCTAGCAGGTGGTAAATCAGCACTCCTTTTAACTGACGAGGGACCCATTTCCCAGACTTTGATAATTTCCCCAGGTATTTTTGTACCTACTTGACCAACATTATTAGTGGTTGCAAAATTGAATGTTAAACTGGATGCATTTATTTCTGCCTGTTTGTATTTGTTCTTATGTTTAACCATTGAAAATGTACTTTTCCTCCAAAAAGAATCATCTTTCCATATTTCTTAGGCAACATTTTAAAATAACTTTAAAAGCTGAGGTCATATTATTCACCCTGCTCTGTATCATAGCACACTGCACAGTACTGAAAATTTGCAGGGTCACTAATTAAACCCGACAAGTTAAAATCTGTTTAAGTGACATTGCAAGAGGATAAAGACAGAAAGTGCGGAAAGAGGAAAAAATGGATGGGCTGTTTGGATTGCCATATCATGATATCACATACAGATTCTCATTCCATAATAGATTCTCACATAGGTGTCAGCATGCTGCATGTTAGACTGAAAGATACCTGCAGAATAGATGGTAGGAGAAAGAAAAATAGCCAGGTTCACCTTTTTGTATTGACAAATTATGATGAGTTATAATAATAAACTTAATTGTGGTGAGGAGAAATATGAGAGGCAGACAAGACAGATAGACAGAGACATATGGAGAGATAGACAGAAGAGTGCTCCCACTTGGCTCTCTCTCTCTAAATAATTCATTCATAATTTTAACAATAAGATCTTCATCATTAGTAATTAAAATATTGTGTTATCATGTTCAGAAATGATTTTTTTCTCAATGCAAGTACATCATAGACCTAGACTCAGTCAGGTCTATGATGTACAGAAGAGGGGTAGTCTTATACGGCGAGTATATCTCAAATTCTATATTTTAACTGGAAAAGTTAGGGGGTCGTCTTATACGCCCAGTCGTCTTATACGCCGGAAAATACGGTACATAGAATTAATAGTATATTTTGGATGTTCAGTAATAGTAAATAGCTAGGGAAATTATATCTCTTTGAGGCGAAGTGAGGCCAGGTGCCCTAACCCTAACCCAAACCCTTAACGTGAGTGACGTCAAGTTGGCCACCTTTGAGCCAGTCACATGATCGTCAAGCCACTCCCACCTGGTCACATGGCCAGCAAGCCACACCCACAAAATAAGCCACACCCACAGTGTGTTAGTAAAAAATTTTTGCAGCCCTTCACTGATTCACCCCCCCCCCCCACACACACACAAATGGCTGGTGGGAGGGGTATCTTTTTGCTAGAGCAAGCAGGATCTACAGATGGATCCCTTGGATTAAATCTGGTCCAGGGCCAAATTGAGCAGGACCCCAAACATGTTTAGACAAGCTTGCCCTAAAAGACAGACAGCTAAGACCGAAGCTCATTTTCACTGAGATTACAGCTGGAAAAGTCAGGTTTAATATCTTTCCTACTTAGCTCAATCCTAATTATGTTCTTTCATCTGTACAGCAAGATAAAAACATCTGCAGAACAGCAAGTGCTGAGTCTTTCATGTCCAACAGAAAATTTGGGTTTTGGTATCAGAGAGAAGCGTTCACGGACCTTCACTCCAATTAAGCATGCAAGTCTTTGACCATGAAATATGTCAGAGTAGTAGTAGTAATAATAACAATAAATCAGATTTAATTAGCAAAAGTGAAAAAAAACCTCATTTTCATCCCTGAGGCCATTATTCCCTTCTGATTTCTTTAATAATTCTTCAGTTTTAACTCTAGCATTCTAGAAGTTATACTTGAAAACCACCAGTAAGTAATCAGAACTGTCTGGTTGTGATTTAGTGGGTACACAAGTCTTTGTACAAGGCTAGCTATGAATCTGACTAATTCCCAGGCGATACACCAGCCCCTGTTCTCTGTGATACCCTGGCATTGCCTCTCATTCTTTACCTTGGTGCATGTGTGTGTTGTAATTGATTACACATGTGAAATATTTCCCTTTGCATTTATATGGCCAGTGGAGGCCTGCTATTGGTTTGCGAAACAAAACAAAAACAAAACAAAAAAATCCTACGCTCAGGATGTACAAGTCACTTTATTAGGCTGTTTTATTGTCCTTCAGTTCTAAGAAACCCTGATCTTCCACCTCGCTTGGACTTCCCACCCATGGCTGTTTTGTGAATTTTCCATGCAAAATGTTTACTGGCCTCTCTGAATTCTCAGGGGTTTAGTTAAAGCAAGTCGTAACATATGCAATTTTTAAAAAAATCCCATTTATGGGTAATTGTGAGCTGCTTCTGATATTTTGAAGATTCAGACTTAAGCTATAATCTCCTCCTCTAGTCCAGTTAGCACATCTCTGGAGCAATTTTCATTTTGGTATTGACTACTTTGAAGTGATTTGCAATGCATCTGCTAAACCAGCTTATGTTTGAGGTGCAGAATCTGAACAAGGATGTATAATATTTTTTCGGACTGAGGTTTCTCCAGGTTTTATAGGGCATGTTTAGACATAGAATCCCAAGTGTCATATTCTGAAGTTCTGGGGCTGTCTTAAGGCATGAAATGACTATGATTATGACTTCTTTAAAACTTAATTATTAAGTATTAATACCACTCTACTATGCCTTGGTCAGACCACATCTGGAGTACCGCATCCAGTTCTTGTCACCACACTTCAAAAGAGACATTGAAACTCTAGAGAAGGTGCAGAAAAGAGCAACCAAAATGATTAGGGGACTTGAAACCAAGACTTACGAAGAGAGACTGTGGGAACTGGGCATGGATAGCCTAGAGAAAAGGAGAGCCAGAGGGGACATGATAGCTGTATACAGGTATAAGAGGGGTTGCCCCAGAGAGGAGGAGGCCTCTCTATTCTCCAGAGCACCAGAGGGCCGGACGAGGAACAACGGCTGGAAGCTGACCAAGGAGAGATTCAACCTAGAAGTAAGGAAGAACTTCCTGATGGTCAGAGCGATCAACCAGTGGAACAAGCCTGCCTGCGGAGGTTGTGAACTCCTCAATTCTGGACACTTTCAAGAGGAGATTGGACTGCCACTTGGCTGGGGTGCTTTAGGATTCCTGCTCAGGCAGGGGTTTGGACTTGATGACCTGCATGGTCAATCAATCAATCAATCAACCAATCAATCAATCAATCAATCGATAGATAAATAAATAAATAAATAATCAATTTCTATGCTTTAAAACCCCACAAATTACAATGAGCCAAGTTTAATTCCTTTTTCCTAATAAGGATGTTCTTGGGTTATTGTGAACCACAAAACAAGTGCTGTCAAACACTTCAATCCTGATCTACTCCATCAGATCCGTGTGACATCTAACCTGAGAATCTAAATGAATGCCACCCTTTTGAGAAGAATGAAGAAATATATTCCATCAAATTGTTTTTGATGGCTGAGGGTGCTGTTTACACTTTCTCAATACTAGTAGCTTGCAGTAATAGTTTCAAGTTGAATTCGGACAATTCATATCAGTGTTTCTCAATCTGAGCATATTTAAATGTGTGGACTTCAACTCCCAGAATTTCTCAGAAGGCAGAATTTTGTTGAAATTCTTACATTTAAAGTTGTTGAGGTTGAGGAAAAACTATATTTACAAGATTTTCAGGCTTTGTTCCTTCAGCCTATTTCTGGAAAAAAATGTACAGGGCTGAGACAGGTCTAGTCAAAATGCCAAATAAAGAGTCATTAAAATGGCCTTTTATCCAATATTTCTCAAATAGCAACAGTATGCAATCATAAAATGTTGCTTTCCTTGCCCCTCCTATTTTTTTTTTAAAAAAAAACTCAGATTATTACTGTTGGCCAATATCACGTTCAGTCTAAAATCACTTCCGTTTCTGGAACCTGAATTCTGGTCCCTTTCCTCTGAGCAAAGCTACACAGGTGGGCCTCAACTTACAACAGTACATTTAGCGACCATTCAAAGTTACAAGCTCACTGAAGAAAGTGACTTATGACCAGTGAAGGGCTACCAAAAATTTTACTACCACACTGTGGGTGTGGCTTATGCAGGGTGCCCTGCATTTTCTTTCAACATCTTTCTGTGCAAATTGGGTGCTGTTCTGTCAGGCTCTCTGATAGGAGCCTCCCGAAAATTCAAGGATACAAATTTCACACACACACACACACGTTTGAAAATTCAAAACAATGTTCTTTATCACAAAATTCAAAATAAACTAAGCACTCTTTTTGTATTGCAAAGAGCACTCTTCCCAAAACAACAGGGTAGTCTGTACAATGACCCTTAACCCTCCTGTTCTGTTTAAGAAAAGTAACAAATCTTCTGTTCCCGGGTCACCCTGACCCGGACCGAAAACTCTTCATTTGCAGTGCTTATGTTTGGTCAATTTGAATACTTTTTTCACTTGGAAAGTAGTCTGAACATTTCTGCACACAATGATATGAAAATTGAACTAAAGAAATTAATCCTTATTGGTTTATTTTGCACATAAATATGCCTCCCCCCCGTTTTTGTGAATTTTCTTTAGGTTTATTGATAATTATGCCTGCAAAATACATTCTATTGTACTAAAGTTGGTATGGGATTGGTAGCTTGAACATTTCTGAACATAATGATATGAAAATTGAACTGGAAAAATTGATGCATATTGGTTTATTTTGTTGATGAAATGCACGCCCCCCCTGTTTTTTTTAAATAGTCTTCACTTTATGGATAGTTTTGCTAGCAAAATACATTCTATTTTACTAAAGTTGGTGTGGGATTGGTAGCTTGAACATTTCTGAACATAATGATATGAAAATTGAACTGGAAAAATTGATGCATATTGGTTTATTTTGCACATAAATGTATGCCTCCCCCCGTGTTCAATTATTTCAATTTATATAAAAATTATGCTGTTAATTTCAAACTTACATACTTTTTTTTAGTAAAATGGATTTGTTTCATAAAATTAGTTCTCTGGCTACAATGTGGTTGATTTTCAAAAGGATATTCCAAATATTTCTAGACAAATATGTATAAACAGTGACTATAATGGCACATAGCAAGGCCGGGGGGGTGGGGGGTGGCCCTTTTGTGGCAAAAATAAACCAATAAGAACCATTTTTTTCAGTTCATTTATATTTTTCTTATATTCAGAAATGTTCAATTTAGTATATCAAACCTTTTGGGGGAAAATTCCTTAGGGATTTGTAGCCTTAAAAATAGAAATTGACACGAAATTAAAAAAGGATGGGGGAGGGGCTTTTTGATCAAAATAAAAATATAAGTCTCAATTTTTCCAGTTCAATTTTCATATCATTATGTTCATAAATGTTCAAACTAGTTTTCCAGTTGAAAAAGTTTTCAAAAAGATTAAATTCAAGTACCTAAAAAAATTATTTTTGGTCCGGTCATATACGAACAGAAACAGACTCGAAGTTATGATTTTTTTTTGCCCAGAAAACAATTAGCCACCACCCCAAAAATATTTTTTGATGATCAGCATTGTTAAATTGAGTAAATGAATGCCTAAGATTTTAAAGAATATTTCGGATTTGGAGCATAAAAAAATAAAAAGTGAAAATGGTTGCAAGCAGCCGAGGGGGGGGGAGGCCTTATTTCTGATATTAAAAAACCAATAAGAATCATTTTTTTCAGTTCCTTTATATTTTTCTTATATTCAGAAATGTTCAAGCTACCAATCCCACACCAACTTTAGTAAAATAGAATGCATTTTGCAAGCAAAACTATCCATAAATTGAAAAAGATTTCACAAAAATGGGGGGGGGCGTGCATTATATCCGCAAAATAAACCAATAAGATTTACTTTTTCATTTCAAATTTCATATCATTGTGTGCAGAAATGTTCAGACTACTTTCCAAGTGAAAAAAGCTTTAAAAAAGACCAAACATAAGCACTGCAAATGAAGAGTTTTCGGTCCGGGTCAGGGTGACCCGGGAACAGAAGATTTGTAACTTTTTTTGCCCAGCAAAAACTAAGCCCCACACCCCCCAAAAAAAATTCTCATAGAGAGAACCCCTGAAGTCATGAAATTTCAAGTTTCAGATATGCAGGGAAAATTTTTTACAGGGACTCAAACTTGGCTTCGGGTCGCATACGACCCGAACAGAACAGCAGGGTTAAGCAGTCATTAAGTACTTAGCCAGCAGCTGTGGAGAAACTTCACACCCCTTCTTCTTCCAACGAAGGGAGACACACACACACACTGCTCTGCTTTGGTTTCAAAGGAGTGAAAAAGCAACAAAGTCCAGCACATAAGATTCCTGACAAAACTGCAACAGATATTCTTCCACAATGGCCAAACCCACATGCTGCTATTTATAGCAGCAGCCCTAATTACTGGAGTCCCACCCAAACACAGGTGGCCTCCCTTATTTCCTGTAATATGTTCTTACTTGGTCTCTTCTACGCATAGTTCTGCACTTGTGTGGGTCCAAAACGTCATCATCTGAAGCTATAGAAGATAAGGAAGATTGACTGCCTTGGCTGTGTGCCAAGCCCTCCTCTGCCAAGTCACTCTACCTTCTTCTTCGTCCAAGGAAACTAAACTCTGAACTGATTCTGTCGGCAATAACACAGGTCTGTGACATGTTGAAGTTTCCCCTGCATCCACCTCCCCATTCCCTGGGGCAGGAGCTGGGCCAGAGCCAACCACAACAGGTGCTCTGCAGTGGAGCTCCAGTTTTGTTACCCCACTGTGTCCCCCTCCAAATCTGGGCAGCAGCCCACCCCTGCTTATGACTGTTTTTCACACTTATCACCTGTGCGGCCTCCCCTCACATGATCAAAATTCAGACGCTTGGCAACTGTCTCATATTAATATAGTTTTTTAGATTAGTTTTGTAATTGGGCTTTAGAAGTGTTTTTGTCTTGCTTCTATATGTTGTGAGCCACCCTGAGTTGGAGAAGGGTGGCATATAAGATGGATGGATGGATGGATGGATGGATGGATGGATGGATGGATGGATAGATAGATAGATAGATAGATAGATAGATACATAGATACATAGATACATAGATACATAGATACATAGATACATAGATACATAGATACATAGATAGATACATAGATAGATACATAGATAGATACATAGATAGATACATAGATAGATACATAGATAGATACATAGATAGATAGATATGCAGGCAGGCAGGCAAGCAGACTGATAGATAGATGGTAGATAAGAGTATCCAGGAAGATCTCATGTGAATATATTTTGTGAACTTCTGAAAAGCAAAGTCAATGGGGAAGCCAGATTCACTTAACAACTGTGTTAGTAACTTAACAATTGCAGTGATTTGCTTAACAACAATGGCAAGGAAAGATGTAAAATGGGGTAAAATCCACTTAGCGACAGAAATGTTGGGTTCAATTTTGGTTATAAGTTGAGGACTACTGTACTTGGCTAGAATTGTAGTCATTGCTAAAACTTTCCAGTAGAAAACTCGTTTGGGGCCACAGTCTAGCACTTTCAACAAAGCCGGAAACATCTGGAAATAGTGGCAGAACCATATCTGCAAAACCTTCAGAAACATAGGAGGGAAACAGAACCACCGATGCCATAATCAGTGTGGGTAATTGAATTTCAAAAAGCATAACATTTGATACATATGCCTTATCTCACCGAAATTATACTCTGCTACATATTGTGCATTGCTTTTGTCTCACTGCTGATTGGAGCCAAAGCATATGTGATGCAAAGATTTTGCAGGCAAGCATTTTAATGGATTTCCACAGGGTGTAGCCAAGTAGGATCCTCTTTAGATATGTGACAGATAAAATGTTGTATAGAAATTCATTGTAGCCCCTTTGTCCTTTAAAAAAAGGAAAACTCAAAATGGTTAGAATTTTAATAAAGATTTGTCTTAATGACCGAATAGTGTCAAAACTATTTTAAAAGGATGTGGCAAAAACAACAACAACACAGAAGTAAACAAACTCTGACTCAGGAGCCAAAATGCAGATTTTGTAAGCTTTTAAAATGTTTCCATTTCCCATGAAACCCAATGCATCCAATTTCCAAGGGGCTTGAACGTTATGTTAATAGGTCTGAATTATGAACATCATAGGAGGGGCAAGAAGGAGGAAAAATGACATTTGTGCAATGTTGCCATGATGCAAATAATACCACAAACTTTTGACACATATCAGGGTGCAAATATAAATGGCAGTATTGGGGTATTTTCATTACATGTGTCGCATCATAAGGGCACTACCACAATTTCCTAAGGCATTAATATTTATCCATCTATAATAGTTGAAGAACATATTAAGGCTGCAGAAGGCTGAATGATCAAGAAGAATCTGAATTTTATACTATTTGGAATAAAGTTTATAAGTAGACAGATAAAAATAAAAACAAAAACTGAATGTTATGAGAAATGTATGAATATATTAAAATGACTTTATATTTTTTCTTTTTTATTAACTTAATTTTATGTTACTAGAATGTTTAAACAAAATTCTTCTTTTCATCTAGATTAATATGAATGAATTAAGAATATTCTCTTTTTCTGTATTAAAAACTAACTTCTAAGAATAGAGGGGTAATTGTAACCCCTATTATGTGTTTAAATGTTTGTACGTTTGTATGTGTTCTTTTATGAAAATTAATAAAGTTTTATTTTAAAAAAAGGCTGCAGAGATTTATAAAAGGAAGTATATATTTGGCCACTAAAAGTCAAATTTGTAAACTCCTACACAGATGACTAATCACAGTGGGAGATTTCAATTTCACTGGAAGAGAAGAGATATCAGCAACAGGTGTATATAACAAAACAGAACATAAGAAGAAATAGACAAAGATCAAAGACAGGGAATCAACCCACAAACCAATATGAGTGCAAGCCTTGGCTATTACAGCTAAGGAATCACAGAGTTAATATTTGATAAAAATCAAATCTGTAGCAAAATACCTGTGTGGCTTGCCAGAAAGTTGCAACTGTTGTGAAAATTGAGACTTGAGCCTCCGAGTGGGAGGTGAGAGGTCAGAGTTTAAAAGAAGAAATAGCTTATTTCTTGCAGACAGAGAGAAGACAACCAAGTTAAAAACCCTCAAATGCTAGGTGTGAGACTATAAAAATATGGAGTTGAACTCAGATCAAAGAAAACAGAGCCAAGAGAACTGGGAAATCTAAGATAAAACCGAGTAGAATTGACCAAAAAGTTGAGCAAAAAACTCATATTTTTTTTCAAAGTTGGCAAATTTTATCACGTTGGCTGAGGAATTCTGGGAGTTGAAGTCCACACATCTTAAAGTTGCCAATTTGGAAAAACACTGATATAGATTATGGGATACGGAGCAGAGGTTTATCTTAAAAGGCAAACAGAGGCTATGGCAAGCAAGAAAGTGGAAAAGGGAAATTTAATGAGAAACAATGGAAGAGAATATTTCAGTTCATTGCTATTGTTTACCACACAACCCAAGTGATCTATAAACCAGTTTTTTTTAAAAAAAACCACAGAACACCTGAAAGGAGTTGCAGTTGCAACAAAAGCTTCACAATTCACACATATACAGCTACTAATCCACAATTATAAAGGGACACATGTTTACGTTTTAATATAAAAATGTCACTTGGAACCCTCTCTCAAGACAATATATCAAGAAAACATCAGTTGCCGTGCAATCTTTTGCAATTAAACTATAATTGAATAAATAATCTTTGAATATATAATTTTATGGATTATATGTTTATGTGTAAAGTATATCCATGAAAAGTATACTTATATATAAAACCATGAACAAAAAAACTAATTAGGTGGGAAATAGTAATAATAAAGAATTCCATAGTTCCCCATTATTGGGCTTTAGAAGAATAACTCTCAAGTGTAGAATTTATTGAAAATTCAAGTTAGTTGGTACGTTCTATATCAAGGGTCTCCAACTTTAAGACTTGTAGACTTCAACTCCCAGAGTTTCTTGCAGGTCAATAGGAATTGCTGCAAAATCATTGTTTTCAGTACTGCCAAATACAACTCCTTTCAGGACCCTCAGCCGCTAGCGAGATTTTTAAAATTGATTATTCTACATTCTTGAAATATGTGTTTTGGGCTGTTCTGCAAGTCATGTTTATGTAGTGCCTTCCTATTGGCTTATTTGTGTCTTGACAGCTGGCAATTGGCTGTCATTTGCTTGTGCTATCAAGCCCTTGGCTCCTAAGCATTTGATAAGTTGGTGATAATTGAATCAAGATCACGTGAAGTGTTAATATCACTTTATAATACTATATTCAGTTTTGGTCGCCACATTGTAAAAAGGATGTTGAGACTCTAGAAAGAATGCAGAGAAGAGCAACAAAGATGATTAGGGCAGTGTTTTTCAACCAGTGTGCCGGGGCACACTAGTGTGCCGTGAGACATGGTCAGGTGTGCCGTGAAGCTCAGAGAAAGAAAGAAAACAAGAGAGAGAAAGAAAGAGAGAGAGAGAGAAAGAAAGAGAGGGAGAAAAAGAAAGAGCAAGAGGGAGAGAAAGCAAGCAAGCGAGAGAGAAAGAAAACAAGAGAGAGAGAGAAAGCAAGAGAGAGAGAGAAAGAAAGCAAGAGAGAGAAAAAGAAAGAGAACGAGAGAGAGAAAGAAAGAAAGGGAGAGAAAGAGAACAAGAGAGAAAGAAAGCAAGAGAGGAGAAAGAAAGAAAGAGAGAGAGAGAGAAAGAGACGGAGGGAAGGTGGGAGAGAGAAAGACATAGAGGGAGGTAGGGAGGGAGAGAGAAAGAGAGCAAAAAAGAGGAAAGAAGGAAGAGAGAAAGAAAGAGGGATGGAGAGATAGAGAGAAAAAAAGAGGAAGGGAGAGAAAGAGGGAGGGAGAGAGAAATAGAGCGAAAGGGAGGAAGAGAGAGAGAGGGGGGATTTTTTTGTCCAAACATTTTTAGCCCCCCCCCCTCAATGTGCCCCATGGTTTTGTAAATGTAAAAAATGTGCCGCGGCTCAAAAAAGGTTGAAAATCACTGGATTAGGGGACTGAAGCCTAAAACATATGAAGAACAGTTGCAGGAACTCGGTATGTCTAGTTTAATGAAAAGAAGGACTAAGGGAGACATGATAGCAGTGTTCTTATATCTCAGGGGCTGCCACAAAGAAGAGGGAGTCAAACTGTTCTCCAAAGCACCTGAAGGTAGAACAAGAAGCAATGGGTGGAAACTAATCAAGGGGAGAAGCAACTTAGAACCAAGGAGAAATTTTCTGACAGTTAGAACAATTAATCTGTGGAATAACTTGCCTCCAGAAGTTGTGAATGCTCCAACACTGGAATTTTTAAGATGGTGTTGGATAACCATTTGTCTGAAATACGGTTGTCCTGACTAAGCAGGAGGTTGCACTAGAAGATCCATTCCAATTTTGTTGTTGTTGTTGTTATTTCAGCACTCCTGTTAACTGATGTTGGTTTTCCAGACTTCAATCATTTCCCTGGCTATCTTTATATTTGCATGGCCAATGACCTTTTCGCTGCAAGAATAAATATGTGCAAAATTAAATTCATTGCAATATGAGGCTACTAATGGGTCTCCTTGTCTGACCACTCATGTTCTTGCAATATTTACACACAATATTTCTCCTATTCTCCCCACAACAACCCTATGAGGTAACTTGGGCTAAAAGAGAACGATTAGCCCAAAGTCACCGGATTGGTTTTCATGACTATGATATGAATTCACAGTTTCCAAGTTTCTAGCCTGATGCCTTAACCCAGGGGTGGGAATTAATTTTGCCATGGGGCCGCATGAGAAATTGGGATGGTTTTAGAGGGCCGGACTAATATAATTAACTCAGTTCTACCCAATACTGTAAAGACCCAGAACCTGGACTGACCTCAACACCCAGACCCACTCTACAGACCCCTAACTGTCACTGCGCTGGAGTCTTTGTGTGGTTTATGTGCTTGGCTGCTCTCGGTAGGTGGTCGTGGTCCACTCCAGTGCGACGATGAAAGAGCTCACCGCATCTCCCAGGACTCCTCTGGTTCCTGCTTTCTTCATGATTCATCAGAAAAGCAGGAACTGGAGGAGTCCCGGGCCGCCCCTTGCCCAGGTCTGCCTTAACCACTAGACCAAAAATGGCCCCTTTATAACTTGTGGACTGAAACTCCCAGACTTCTGGCTCAAGAATTTTGGGAGTTGTAGTCCACAGCTCATAAAATTGCCATAGTTCCCTACCTCTGCGCTAGACTAAAGTTGTTCTCCAACAATGCTGTTCTGGCTACCAAGAAAAGGCTTTTGGTTCAGCCAAGCTTACAATAGTCTTCTGACAATTCTCTTTTCTATCACCAAAGCAACATCTGTGTTTCATTCAAGCAATTTCCCCCCTCAACACACACGGCTGTCTATGCAAGGGAGGTTTACATTGTTCCGTGAATTTGAATCTATGCCAGTGAATTTTAAAACTGTTTTAATCTTAAAATTTTATCCATAAACATTGTTTATATAAAAATATGAGGATAATAATTACAGTGGTTGCTTGTGGGTGTTGTTCATTCTTTCCCAGATTGTAGTTAATAACAGGCAACAGCAGATTCAGTCCTGTCTAAATAAGAAATGTTTGAACTTCCTTCATGTTCCAACACCATAAAGGACCTACCACTTTTAAAGGCCCAGTCCAGAAGAGGTCAAGGGTCTTTTATGCTTATTTTTATTACCAAGATGAAGAATATCTTCCAGCACCATTTATGTAATATGAAAAGGGAGGATGGTTCTGTTTCATTTTTTGCAACAGCTGTCATTTTAAAAGAAGAAAGGCTGATGAAAACTGATTATTCAAGGATATACCTTATTTATCTTTGTCATTTTACCTTAAGGACAATAAATACATTCCTTAAGAATTTGTTCTCTTTTGTTACATGAGGTCATTTACTTGACCTTACAGTGAATTACTCTACTTATGAATTTATATAATGATGCAGTTGATCAAGGAATCACAAAGTCAAATATTGGATTCTCTAAAGGCTTTTAAACACAAAGTCTAGAATATGCTCTGTTACAGGGCCTTCTAGAAATGCTCTGTTATAGGGCCTTCTAGTTCTAGAAGTTGCCACATCAGAAATGTACTCACAACTGACCTGGAGTCTAATTCCTTCTATCTCTAATCAAATCACTATTTCTCCCTTAGGTTAAGAATTTGCTGAAGACTTTGATTCTCTGAATTTGCTTAAGGAACAGCAGCTGTCTATGAGTGGGATAGATTCACAACCGTTGTGGGGCAAAATTCTTCCAGGTTTCAAACAGAACTATAACCTAACCCAGACATTTAGGTAAAGTGAGTATTTCATTTTTTTAAAAAAAATATTTTTATTGAAAATCTTTAAAAACATTAACAAATCGTAAACAAACATATTTACAAACCACCAAAAATACAAAAACGAAACAAGTCAAACAACACAACTGTTGAGTATTTCAATGGAGGTTTTTTATTTTGCTTGTGCTCAAAGTACAAATTGACAGTGTTCTTCAATACTTTCTACAGAGTATTTTTTTTCTTTCCTTCTTTCTCCCTTCTTTCCTTCTTCTTTCCTCCCTCCCTCCCTCCCTTCCTTCCACCTAATCCTTAATATCCTTTAATCCTTAATTCCCATCCATGATGCTATTGTGTGACCAAAAAAAACCTTTTAGTAATACAACAAAAAAAGAAGAAAAGGAAGAGGAAATTGGGGGGGAGGGGCTAATCAAGTTACAATATTTTTACATGTATAAAATTTAATATCATTCAGGTTTTAAACAACACATTTAACTCTGCCTATGTGGAATCATATTGCCCAAGTCTTTTCATTGCATCAGTGAAAAGACCATTTGAAGACTGAGTTTGAACACGTTTAATCAAGCCCACCTTTAATATCACACATAAAAGCATCCTTCCAAGAACACATAAATTTTGTGTATGGTGGTGGGAAGGTTTGGCAAATGTTCAGGCCACAATCTGCAATCTAAGTACTATTTTACGCGTAGATTTTGGACGCTATCATGTCTTGGCTGAAGATTTGTAATCTGGCAAAGTGCCTCAGAAGGCCTAGGTTTTTCCTCAGGGACTCAGTTTAAGATGCCTCGAGTAGCAGAGAATAAAAGGCATTTTCCTTCTTTTAACTTTATTTCAATAATAGTGGTTGTGCAGAAAAATAGAAAGGGGTGGTGACCAGTGATGAAATCCATTTTCTTTTACTACCAGTTCTGTGGGTGTGACTTGATGGGTGTGGTGTGACTTAGTGGGTGTGGCTTGATGGTCATGGCAGCGGAAAGGTACTGCAAAATCTCTATTCCCACTCCACTCCTGGGGGAAGGATATTGCAAAAACTCCTTTCCCACCCCACACTGGGGCCAGCCAGAGGTGGTGTTTGCCAGTTCTCTGAACTATTCAAAATTTCTGCTACCAGTTCCCCAGAACCTGTCAGAGTCTGTTGGATTTCATCCCTGGTGGTGACAGTGCATAAACAGCTGAAGGTTATAACTGTTGGTGTCCTGCTTGAATGAGCAGACCCTCAGAACAGAGAGAACCTTAACTATACATAAATTAATGTTGTGGTTGGCTCTGGCCCAGCTCCTGCCCCAAGGAATGTGGAGGAAACATCCACATGCCACAGGCCTGTTTTACTCCCAATCGAATCTCCCAACGAAGGCTCCTCTGACGAAGTAAGTGTGAGTGGCAGGGAAGAGGGGAGTTTGGCAGACAGCCCAGGAGGAGATCAATCATCCTTATCATCCCTGGATTCTGAACAAGAACTTATGACAGACCCACACATGTGTAGAGTGATGCATAGGAGAGAACAACTGAAAGATTATTACAGGAGATAAGTGAGGCCACCTGTGGTTGGGTGGGGCTGCTGTAATTAGTGCTACAGATAAAAAGAGCAGTGTGCTGGTTTAGTCTCGTGGAAGTTTACCTGATTTAAAGTTTCATCAAGATCATGGTTTTGCTGTTTCCCTGTTCAAGATTGTGTGTGGTCTTTCTGGATTTTGGAATTGGACTCAATTTCCCAGTTACTGAGTGAGAAATTGGATTGCATTTAACCTGTGCCTTGTGTGTACCAGAAAATCACTTTGACATTTAAAAAGGGAGTTTTTTCTGCTTTTCTGTTGATAAAGACTTTTTGTTTTCCTTCTATCGTGTGGTGTGTGTCTTTTTGGACCAATTACCCTGTAATTACGGGTGGTTGGGACACACCGGCAGAACAAATTAAGGACCACGATCATTAATTCCATCCCTACTGAGACAAATTGTAGCAAAAGAAATCAGTTTGGAAGAATTTTCCTTAATCAGGAAGCCAGCAGAAATATAAGGACTGCAATACCCATAATTCCTGGCCAGCCCAAACTGTATGTTTTCTGAGAACTCTGGGAAATGTAGTCTCAAGGCACCTGGGAGCTATTGGGCAAAATGATTAGACCAAATATCCCTCCATTTTGCTAATTTGATCAATATTTTCTTTAAAAAAAACATTCTTAGTTGGATGGTTCATCTGAAAAAGTACTTGTACTTGACCAAAATCCATTATAAGCAAACTTTCCCAATTGTAAAAGTTTTCAACTTTTCAAGATACATAATGAACATCTTCCTACATATCTAAAATAGAAGTTCAAAATTGCTCTTAAAATTAGAATAAGACGTTCACTCTTTGTGGCATTTTGTATTTTCTGCAAGGCAACCCCCTCTTCACTAACAAATGGCAAATCTAAGTTCAAAGTTATGAAAAATCCTATTTATGACTTGGGATTCAGCTGATATTCCTCTAGCTTCTATTTCATTGATAATTCTGGGGCCATAGTTGAAACTTTGCAACTTAATGAGATGTTATTACTCATACCGTGTGACCATCTGGAATCAGTTTGGCCTATGAGCCCGAAGCAGCAAAAACCACCTGTAATGTATTAAGCTGCAGCCCAATACCAACTATACAGATTTGAAAAGCTGGGTCTGCATAAATAGCAACCTGTGAGAATGTAACTGGAGAAGTGATATTTAAGAGCTGATAGGTTGCCAGGAACCCTTATACCCAGGGGAATGGACACACAGGCTTGAAGCCAAGAGGTTTTCAGTTTCAAAATTGTGAATCAAGAAAATCATTACATATGGATATTGTTTAGCTTTCCATACAACTAACTCTGTCCAAGCAGCTCAAGTTTTTCTGCAGTGTATTTCAGACATTCTCCAGTAGAAATTGGATATTATCTTTATGATGGTTAAACATGGCAAGTCACCATGTTCTCAATAATCTTTGAAGTTAATCAGAGCAGCAGTTGAGAACGGGTCCATGACAGACCTATAAGCATTGAATAGCTCCCGTGAACAATATAAGAACTATTTGCCCAAGTAACATAGTTCCACATTTCCTACATTCAAATGCATTGTCTACAATATGAAAGAGGAAGCTAGGAATATATATGTAGAAAGGTCTCATGTTTTTTTTTAATACCTCCTTTGTGGGATGTAAAAATATCTTGCACATTTTAGAGACAGAAAACGGAAAGAAGAGGTGGTCACATCACCATTTAGGTAGTTGGAAAAGTCTCTAGAAGCACTCTCAAAATTCAATTATAGGACATATGTGGTAGTATGATTCAAATTGTCACATGCAAGATACATTTGGAAGAAGACACACCTTATGCTAATGTTGAAAAAAAAATGCATTGCTGCAGGTAAGGATTAGAGCTAAAGTATATTAAATCAGCAATGTAGAAATGTAGAAGCCAAATTGAAACGCGCTGCTCCTGCTTCACTCAGATATATGATGTTTTGAAGTATATATGTTTTATGACATTCCATTCATTACATCCAGAAAATGGCAACTTATATACATAAGGGAAATCTGCTATTATTCCATCAAAATGATCTCACAAGGCGAATGATCAACCTCGAATTTTATTTTGTACAGTTTAGATTTATTACTGGGAATAAAATTTGGCTGCTTGAAATGGTTACCTATCGCTTTCCCCTACTTATACATCTTTCTGAATTATCAGGAGAAATATCAGCAGACATACAATATTAATTCCTTGGAACTCATTTCTCAGCACTCAGTCCTAGGAGCTCTTGAATTTTTGGGCTGAATTTCAAAATAGAGTTGAGGCTGAAAGGAAAGAAAAATAAGGAAATCTTCATATTAATTCTTGATTAAGAGGCTAAATGCACTGCATTGCCTTTTGGGGACCTGAATTGAATTGTTAACCTCTGGAGATATAACCAGCATACACCATGGTTTTTTTGCTTCTATATCCCTATTTAATATCAATATTTTTCAAATGCTTCAGGATGGCATATTGCCAAAATGAAACAATCAGCTACGTCCAGGAAAGTTTGAGAATCCTTAATTTGAAATTACAGAATTTGGTTTCAGAATATCCAGAAAACACCCAATTTTAAAGCATATTATATACACATACATTTATAGGTCTGTGTCTCTGTTTCTCCATTTCTCTTTGTGTATCATACATGCAAATATTTGGCAACATAATCAGTTATATATTTCAATGCCAGTTTAAACTGTCATCTTCCATTTTTTCACATCCATTTTCTAAACTGACCAATATTAGCTTGTGTCCTACATGAATGCCTACAATATGTCAAGAAGATAGCATTGATTGGTCCCACTCTATAATAAGTGAGTGTGAATTGGCTGTTTGATTCAAATTAGAGATTTGAGAATAGAATAATTCAAGCAAGAAGGTATAATAGAGGTCATCAGCAGTGTTACGTTCAGAAAATAGAGTTTGCCAGTCAAGAGTTGAGAGATCAGGATCTATGTGTTCATAGTTGGCTTTTTAAAAGTTGTACTTACGTGTCTCATTATTAAGGTGATTCTTGCGATGGTGTAGATTGAGGCTGAAGTCTATCATGCTATGGTTGCTGTTGGAAAAGGGTTCTTCTATTTGTAATCCATAAATTGTACTTTTGCTGTTGCAGAATATGAGGTCAAGGCGGTTGTTGAGTCTACTATTGTTCGTCACTACTTGGTTGAGTCCTAGATTGGTAATAGTGTTGTATAGGGTTGTATAGAAGGGTTCAGTCATGCATTTGTTTACAATCCAGTTAATGAGAGGTAGATTGAGGTCTGCAAGAAAGATAAGGGGGTATGGGCAGGAGGTTGCGCACGTTAGCAGTGAGGTTAATTTGTTTGTATGTTTCATGTTGTAGGAAGTGAAGTGTGGCATTTTGAGATAGATCACAGATGACGGTTTCAAGAAGGGTGAGATAATATGTAACTTGGATGTTTCTTAGTTTTAGTATCTTTTTGTAGACTATAGCTACTCCGCCTCCTCTGCGGGTTTCATGGTTGGACCGGAAGACAAGGTAGTTTCTTGTTGTGATGATGGAGTCAGAAAGGGATGCATTTAGCCAGGTTTTGCAGACAAAAATACTTACTAGGTAACTAGGGAAGGCTGATGCACTTTGCTTCTCTCAGTACAATCTGAGGGCTTGTTTCTCCTCAGATCTTCTTATTCCTTCCTTACCTTTGCTTCCCCTCTTCTTTGCACCACTATCACCCTACTGCACTTGTATTCAGGCGTAGCATATCCAGTTGGCCGTTCATTCCTGCCTCCTTCTCAGGTCTTCATTCCTGTTACCTTTGTCTATCATCATGCACTGCACCATCATGCCACCACCTCCAATAACCACATCAGAACACCTTTATCTGGAATGTACACATTCCAGCTCTGTACCCAAATCAAATATGTGCTTGGGGTTCAGATTGCCAGAATTTTTTGACTAGTTTGTCCTTTTTGGAGAGAAGTAGCAGTGGTAAAACACCATTGTGTCAACCATGTGAATTTTACTGGCAATGCCCATTAGAAGAGACAAAAGGAGCCAACTGACCAATGAGATACAATACCACGGAAAAAGTCTTATACAGAAAAACTGACATTTGTAACCTTGCCAAAATAGTCTTAAAATATTTACAGCCACATCTTAAGTGGTAGTCATTTGTGCATTGTTCATTGCATTCCTCAGAATGTAAAAGTAAATTTCATCTCTATTCATTGCTATTTTTGTAGTTAAAATAGAGCGTTTTGAAGATTAATTCATGTGGAGCCCCTAGTTCTGGGTTGCAATATTTGGAATTATTATTAAGATGACAGCAAGAAGATACCATAAAAATCTATTATCTGCTATAGGATACGTTTTGAATGTCCCAAACAGTAGTGATTTTGCCTTTGTGCAGGATCTATCCTCCATGAAAACATGAATGTAAATTCTGAGGAAACCAATAAAGGTCAAAATTTTCTTCTCTCTGAAAATACTTTTTAGTTCACTTTTCCCTCTTGTGAAATCACTTCCTCTAAGTGAAGTACAGAGATGGTCAATAGTTAATAATCTTATGAAATCACTACCTCTAAGTGAATTACAGAGATGACCAATATTTAATAATGGTCAAGGATTATAGCCTAAGAGAGTACGGGTGGATCTTCAAGCAGCCTCAAACACTTTTTGTTTGGGATCTTCTTTGGAAAGAAACATAAATGCTTTTGTGTCACCTTGCCTTTTGACAAAGAGTTTTGGAAGAGGAAGGAAATTCTTATGTTTTATGGTTCCACACATATCTCTGTTTGTGTCATATTAATCACTAAAATGTTCTCTTTGGAGGATATGAATGTGATTAATAGTCGATCTAGATAACCAAAAGATCATTGAGGGTACTAATATCTGTTCATTCATACGTTAGCATTCTTGAATGTTTCAAGGATGTCCTCTATCTCTGCCTTCCCAGTTCAATTTCAATTCTCAGCTTTCCAAAGGAACCATTGTATTCTAAGCATATCTACATGTGGCAGCTATTTTTAGCAAAAAAGAGAGCCATTGCTTCCTACTTCCTGAAAAACAAAGTTTTAAGGGTACTGGAACAGTTGAAAATATTGAAGCTGAAGCAAGGACTTATCACTTAGTGGGAAGGAAACAAAGGTTACAATGGTCACAGCAAAAAAAAAAAGAAGTCTAATCTCTTTCTCCACCATAATTTTGGAAACAAGCTATGAAACACCACTTTTTTAAAAAAAATCCAAATCCCAACTCATATTATATGAAAAATCACAATACAAGGCTGACAACATGCAAAAATAATTTGGCAGTGGTCTGAAATTGATTGCTGCAAAATAGAAAAAGATGCTGTTGTTTCACTTTTTTTTTTCATTCTTTTGCCATCTACCAACTTATTTTTAAGAGGAAATTTTTTTTTATTGCCGCATAGAATTTCCACATAGATAAAACATTTTCAAGTCACTAATTATATAGTAAAACTGGTTATATGCTTTGGATATCATGTAACTTGGGTAAAATGCTAGGATTACCAACCACCACCATAAGAAATGTTCTGAAATGTTCTTTTAAAAAGAAACCTTTATTTTTCATAACTTTGAAGGGTCATCATTTTTTTAAAAAAAAGTAGAAGCAATTTTCAGCATAATAAGAGTTCTCCAAAAATGTGCACCAGGTAACTAAGTTTAAGTTACTGCAGCACTATCCGCAAATATCCAAAGTATCATAGGCAAAATAAATCAGGAGAAAATGGACTGAATACAAGATGTGTGCTCAGAAACAGCTGGAGCAGATTTAACTGTAAGAGAGGATTTGCTGCATAAACAAAATGAAGGGCCAGAGCCCATAATAAAATTAGATAAAACATACAGTGTCTGTTCAGGCAACAGTTATGTAACTTTAAAATAGATCACCTGTTGATGAAGACCTGAGAACAAAGTAGGCAAACATGCCTCTTTTGAGGGAAGAAATCAGAGAACAAATGTGGCTGCAGGATCATTTGAAGGGAGATCTCATTGAGGCCGGCTCTGAGTAAATATAAATAAGATTGAATCATTGTTATGTTACAGGGTTAGCAGTGCTTCAGAATTGAGTGAAAAAAGGTGATTCAGAGCAGCAGATATACTCACATAGCATCTGTCTGTAATTTGTAATACTAATGTATGTATTTTTAAGATGGCATGGCACCAGAAGACATGATTCAGGAAAAGCTACAGGTGAGAGCAAGTTCCAGTGGTCCAAAGCAAATAGACTGACACCAAATCAGTCAATTTCCAAAGAAAATAGTTTTCACCCTAATAGTTTAGTGTGAAAAAAATGGATGTGCCATATCCTGAAATCCTACAACTTTTCCTTTGCCATTAAGATCTCCATCCTTTCAAAGCAATTGAACCTGGTCTTTAAAGGGCTTGGGCAGTGCAGGAATTGTAATAGTATTAAAGGGGAAGGTTTGGAAGGAAACAGAATGAGGAAAATGAAAGGCCATCATTGAGAAAAGAAAGAAAGGAAGGAAGGAAGGAAGGAAAAAAGAAAGAAAGAAAGAAAGACAGACAGACAGACAGACAGACAGACAGACAGACAGACAGACATTAAAAGGAGGAACCCAGAGCACGGGTAACTTTTGAAGAGCTTAGAGCAATGTATTCCAACCTTAGCAATTTTAAGATGACTGTCAGCTCCTAGAATTCCTTAGCCAGACATAACAAAAGTTAAACTGCCAAAAAGAAAGTTAAACAAAAAGCTTAGCTGCAATATAGAATTTGTGTGTGTGTATGTATGTGCTATTCATGTGTGTGCCTTTATTTCAGGTTTGATTCCAGGCGGGATAAATTCATGCATTTTTCTTGACATTTTCAGCAATACTGTTGTTGCTTCTCTGTGGCTCACCTAAAATGGACATTACGTGTGCCTGAAGTAGGACCAGAACTCATAACCTTAAGCCTTTATCTAGCACACAAAACCTGATTCTAAAATCTCACAGCCCGTGGGACAGATGTGTCACAGACTGGCTATGCCCACCTCCATTTTAGTAAATTGCAATATGTCACCTGACAACAATATGTTGTTGCGAGTTTGACACCCCTGGTGTAACTGATAAAATGTTTTTGTGGAAAATAAAATAAGATGAGATAAGATGAAACCACTAATTTGAGTTTAAAATCTTTACTCGATGACCATTTTGTAACAAAAGGAATTCTGGTTATAGCAAGGCAAATTCTTTATGTTTTGCAGACATAGTACATTGGAGGTAAGTCTCTCCTTGCATTCATTTTCCCTCCTCAAAAACAAAGCATGGTTAAGTCATAATGTATTTTCAACATCAATAATTTTTATTATTTGGATTATTTTGATAGGAATATTAGTGAAAATGTGAGTTGCATTAGCTGCCAATCAGTCTCCGAATGCAATTCAAAGTGTTGGTTATGACCTATAAAGCCCTACATGGCATGGGATCAGATTACCTGCGGGACCGTCTTCTGCCTCATTTATCTCAGTGGCAGGTTAGGTCCCACAAAGTTGGCCTTCTTCAGGTCCCATCAACCAGGCAATGCCATATGGCAGGGCCTAGGGGAAGAGCCCTCTCTGTAGCAGCCCCAGCCCTCTGGAATCAACTTCCCCCAGAGATTTGTACCGCCCCCACTCTCCCAGCCTTCCATAAAGCATTGAAAATGCTTGGGGCCACTGAAATTTTAACATGGGAATGATTGGTTCTTAAATATTTAGGGATTTTAGAGTACAACTTATGTTTGATAGTTATTTGTTTTATTATTGAGATTTTAATGCATTTTAATATTGGATTTCTTTATATTTTGTATTTGTCTACTGTGAGCCTTGATTTCACAGAATACTAAAATACATCAAGATAAAAAGGTATCCAGCACAAACTGTGGTTTGTTTTCTCTCAAAATGAGCTAGAATTTCTTCATTTCAGATGTATAAATTGTGACAAACAATTTCTCATCAGGTCCAAACTGGACACTTGGAATGCTTGGACACTTGGACAATTCTGTATTCTCTACCTTTAAAAAGTAGATGACCAAGTGATATTGCAAATGTATACAATAACATTTTGAAATGAATGAATCCACATTTCTTAATGGACATAATGTAACTAGAGTCTGAAGGAACTACAATAAAAATATTTCCAGATTGGTTGATAGAACAGAGATATTCATTTAATTATAGGTAGCCACACTGCTAGCAGTCAGAGTAAAACCTGAATAACCTGGAGAATTTATTAGTCCCTTTTTTTTAAAAAAAAAATGTATTAAGATTCAATTGTGAAATACATTTCAAGCCTTCAGAACATCTGCTAAATTGAAGGGACCTATACTTGGAGGGCATTTACTTATATGATCTGTGTAATGATTAACAGTTGATTTTACTGGTATCTGAAGCCAAGAAGCTTGGAAATTATATTTCTGACTGAACTATCTCTGCCAATTGTAAAAATGTGTTTCAAGGTTGGAGACCCCTGCTCTAAACAACCTGGCTGAGGAACTCTGGGGATTGAAGTCCACAAGTGTTAAAAGTTGCCAAAATTGGAGGCCCCTGATTTAGAGCATCTTTCTAGCAACCCATCTGCTTAAATATGCTATATTGGGAGCTGCTAATCTCATTTAGGTTTTCTTTCATAGCCAAGGAAATAGCTTTAATGTGGGCTACTAGAAGCTACACTGCTCTGAGCAGCCTCTTCTTGAAATCAAAATAATTTTTGGAATATAACAGTATAATACCATTATCCAATTTCCTTTAATGTTTATGGTTGGTTTGTGTTAGATCCTTGCGGGAATGAAGGACTGCAGACTTAGTGTAAGTAACGGTTCTTTTTATTTAGAGCAGAAGGTAACGGTTTAAGGAACGAAACAAGACAACAATATGGCCGTGCCTGGCAGCTATATATATCCCGGGCTGCCAGGCTCAGCCAACCAATCACCTTGTAGTATTTTCCTGCCCAAGGAATATGGGGCGGGTACAAGGCCTAACTGTCCTCTGGACACAACAGTTTGTTTCTTGGATTTATAAGTTGTCAAATAGGTTAAGTTGCCAGGGCAGCATACACATCTGATAAAAACATATACAATCCAACATAGCGGTGATGAAATAATAAGAGTCAGTCTGGTGAGCTGGTTAAGACATCAGGTTAAGATCGGGAGACTATGAGTTTGAGTTCTACTTTAGGAACAAAGCCAGCTAAGTGAATTTGGGCCAATTACTGTTTCTCAACGCTACAGAGGAGGCAATGGCAAACCACTTTTGGAAATCCTTGCCAAGAAAACTGCAGAGAACAGATAAAAATACTGAAAGCAGCAGTATCATATAGAGAAAAATCTGTTCTAAAAATAATCTATTATTTCTTCTAGTTTTATTCCATTTTCTCACAATATGAAGCAGCAGCAACTGCTTTGATAGTTCCCATTATAGCTATTCATCAAAGATTTTATTGAATATTTGAATCTAATCTTATGGCCTTTAAGTCCTAAACAATGGATTCAAGTCAAATTGTAACACCTTCAAATTTTCATATCGTGGCTAATTCATACATCTATAATATATATTCTTTATATTCTTTAATTCAGTAAACAGTCATCCGTAGATAATGACATACCTAATTTTATATGTATATTTATATATGCTTTTAGCAAATTTAGGACATGTGTTATTAGACAGAAATGCAGCCAAGGAAGGATGTCTGGTTCAAATCAGAATCACTCTGCTCTATTCCAGTCTCCAGCTTTTGCTTTTCTTAAAAAATAAGCACTGCTTCTTTCAATAGTTCATGGCATTGCGTATGTTACAAGGCAAGAGTCAATCAACATACCAGGAATGGCCAATTTTTAAGGCCGTGAGTCCTATTAATCATTGATGAACTAAACATATTTTCAAAAAAGTTAAAATACCACTAATAATGTATTTAGAAATATTGTGGATCTATTTTCAATTATATGAATATGATTCAAACTAAGAACCTGACACAAACCAACACATCACATTAACTACACCACTACTAAAAAAAAATATAGATATCTCACTAAGGAGCTGGGTATCTTTCTTTGAAAGTTTAAAAACCATGCAATTAATGTCATGTTAAGAATATAATACCATGCTAAAATAGAACAAATTATGTAGGATGCATGGATACATGGCAGGCAGACTGACTGACTGACTGATGACAGACAGACAGATAGACAGACATATTGGATCAGTATTAAGCAGACCAGGTTCAAGTCAACTTTCAGCCATAGAAATCTTTGGGCCAGTCCTCCATTCAGTGCATTAGATAGGACTGTGGTTGGTGAGATAAAATTGGAAAAGGCAATTGTCTGTATACTATTTTAAATTCCTAAAGAAAAGGTGAGTACAGTGATACCTCGTCTTACAAACGCCTCGTCATACAAACTTTTCGAGATACAAAACCAGGGTTTAAGATTTTTTTGCCTCTTCTTATAAACTATTTTCACATTACAAACCCACCGGCACCACTGGGATGCCCCGCCTCCGGACTTCTGTTGTCAGCGAAGCACCCGTTTTTGTGCTGCTGGGATTCCCCTGAGGCTCCCCTCCATGGGAAACCCCACCTCCAGACTTCCGTGTTTTTGTGATGCTGCAGGGAAATCCCAGCAAGGGAATCCCAGCTGCGCAAAAACGGGCACTTTGCTGGCAACGGAAGTCTGGAGGTGGGGTTTCCCAGTGAGGGGAGCCTCAGTGAAATCACAGCATCGCAAAAACACAGAGGTCTGTAGGTCGGGCTTTGAGGATTTTGGTGTTTTTGCGATCCTGCAATTTCACTGATGCTCCCCTCGCTGGGAAACCCCACCTCCAGACTTCTGTTGCCAGCAAAGCGCCCATTTTTGCGATGCTGGGATTCCCCTGCTGGGATTCCCCTGAAGCATCACAAAAATGCAGAAGTCCAGAGGTGGGGTTTCCCATGGAGGGGAGCCTCAGGGGAATCCCAGCAGCACAAAAACGGGTGCTTCGGCTGGCAAAAGGGGTGAATTTTGGGCTTGCACGCATTAATCGCTTTTCCATTGATTCCTATGGGAAACATTGTTTCGTCTTACAAACTTTTCACCTTAAGAACCTCGTCCCGGAACCAATTAAGTTTGTAAGACAAGGTATCACTGTATTTGAGTTTCCTCAATCAACAAATATGAAAACCTTTTGCATACTGATTTTAATGTACCTTTCTCTGGAATTATTTTAGCAGGATGTTTTGCTCAGATTTATGCCAGAACATAATTCAGCAAATGGACAGAATCTGTTTGTCAAAAACAAAATAACTGATAATTCACATATACAGTACTCTATCTAGTGAAATAAAACAGGAAATTTCTAAGAATGAGAATATAATGTTCTTTCATCTAAGGACTGTCCATATCTATATGCAGAGCAGTCAGATGACCCAAAGTAATTTCATTCAGCAGAGATAAGCAAGAACGAGGAAGTTGAAGTCCAAAAGTCTGACAGGCTGTCACAACGGAATAAGGAAGTGGTGGGACAATATGGTCTATTCTCATCTCTACAGAAACCTATTTTTATTTCTTATATTTTAAACCTGAAGGTTTGCAGGAAGCTGGATGCTATTTTTCACTTCTAATTAAAATTGGCTCTTCCACACAAAGGTCTTTGGTTCCAACTTTCCACTGAGACCAAGGTTTTCACAGCTGTGAAATATGTGAATTTGAAAACAGAAAAGCCAAAAGATCTTCATAAGCACTGATCTGCAAATTTTGCAATATGCTTTCAGACACATCGTCTCAAACTTCTATTCAGTAAATAAACACTAGTGGCCTTTTAACAAGCATAGTGTAACTCTAATTCCCACCTACTCCATTATAATTTTACTTTGTTTCAGTTGTTATCTAAGGCTTTATATTAAAAAGAAAAATAAGTTAGAACTTGTGGAAACCTGATAATGCAATAGATAATTCTAAAAACCACTAACTTTTGCTTTTGAAAATCCTTAAGAATGTCTTTGGATAATTCTGTTTTTTTTAAATGGACCATTTTACTTTGCTTCATTATCAATGATTTGAATTAGAGATGTTACTTTTAAACGTAGGCTTCTGCAAACAATACATCATCTTATTTTGATTCGATTTGATTATTTATGTCTGGCAGAAAAGTTAGAAATACTATTTTATAAGCAGATCTTTTCCTGAGGTACCAAGAAAAGCCATAAAAGTAAAGTAAAATTGCTCATTAATTTAGGAAACAGAGATTAAAAAACGTATTGGAAGAGAATAAAACGTATTGCAAGTCAACCACAAGTTGTGATCAGAAAATAATCTTGCATGGAGTTCTACAAGAAGTATTTCCCTCTCAATTGGCTATTAAGCAAAGGTTCTGTTGCTCAGGTTGGTCAAAACCCAGGTAGTCCATCAACATACAACTACAATTGAGTTTTCCATTGCTAAATGAGACAGTCAACCACTGCAGTTGTTAAATAACACTGTTGTTAAGTGAATCTGGTTCCTCCGTTGACTTTGCTTGTCAGAAGGTTGCAAAAGATGGTCTCATGCAGTGAAGGGCTGCAAAAACTTTTACTACCATGCCGTGGGTGGGCTTATTTTGTAGGTGTGACTTGCCCGCCATATGACCAGATGGGAGTGACTTGATGATCATGTGACTGGCGTGGCTTAAAGGTCATGTGACTGGCTTAAAGCTGACCAACTTGACGTCACTCTCGTCAAGGGTTTAGGTTAGGGTTAGGGTGCCTAACCTCTCCTCACCTCAAAGAGATACAATTTTCCTATCTATTTACTATCACTGAACATCACAAATATACTATTTAATTCTATGTATATATGCCATACGTGTACATACATATCATCCAAGGACATGGGGTGAGTTGTCATCAGTAAGCTGATGACACCCAGTTGCACCCTGTGTCCACTGGGTGAAGCAGTGGAAGTGATGTGCCTGGAGGCTGTTAGGGTCTGGATGCCTCGAGGCTGTTAGGATCTGGATGGGTGCCAACAGGCTCAAACATAACCCCGACAAAACAGAGTGGCTGCGGGTTTCGCCTCCAAAGGATAATCCCATCTGTCCATCCATTATCCTGGGGGGGGGGGTTTGCGGGATTATTGACCCTCCCATAGAGCGTCCGCAACTTGGGCATCCTCCTCAACCCACAGCTGACTTTAGAACATCATCTTTCAGCTGTGGCAAGGGGGGCATTTGCCCAGGTTCGCCTGGTGCACCAGATGCGGCCCTATCTGGACAGGGAGTCTTTGCTCACAGTCACCCATGCCCTTATCACCTCGAGGTTTGACTACTGCAATGCTCTCTACATGGGGCTATCTCTGAAGAGCATTCAGAAACTTCAAATTGTGCAGAATGTAGCCATGCGAGCAGTCATGGGTCTTCCTAGATACTCCTATGTTACTCCAACACTCCGTGGACTGCATTGGTTGTCAATTGGTTTCTGGACACAATTCAAAGTGTTGGTGATGACACACAAAGCCCTACATGGCATCGGACCACATTACTTATGGGACCGCCTTCTGCCGCATGAATCTCAGTGGATGGTTAGGTCCCACACAGTTGGCCTTTTCCAGGTCCCATCAACCAGACAATGTCATCTGGTGGGGCCTAGGGGAAAAGTCTTCTCCAGAGCCCCAGCCCTCTGGAATCAGCTCCCTTCAGAGATTCGCACTGCCCTCACCCTCCTAGCCTTCCGCAAGAGTCTCAAGACTCACTTATGTCACCAGGAATGGGGCAATTAGATCAAGACCCCCTGTCTATTAAATTTGATGTATGGTTCTGATTGAATTGGTTGATTGGTTTTAATATATTGGGATTTTAGCTTGTAGTTTTTAATTAATTAGATTTGTTGTATGCATTGTTTTATATTGTGTCTTGTGAGCCGCCCCGAGTCTTCAGAGAAGGGCGCAATACAAATAAAATTAATGATAATAATAATAATAATAATAATAATAATAATAATTATTATTATTATTATTATTATTATTATTATTATTATTATTATTCACTAATTGAGGAGAAGCAGCTAGAGAAATTAATGAAATACGAAGATCTAAAAATCAAGCTGCAATGACTCTGGCATAAGTCCGTGAAAGTGGTCCCAGTGGTATTTGGCACACTGAACGCAGTGCCAAAGGATCTCAGTGGACATTTGAAAACCATCGGAATTGACAAAATCTCCATTTGTCAATTGCAAAAGGCCGCTTTACTGGGTTTGGCAAACATAATTCGCCGCTACCTCACGCAGTCCTAGGTGCTTGGGAAGTGCCCGACCAAACTTTTTCTACCGGTTATGACCGTACCCATAGGAGCCCATCACTGATCTCATGAATCTGGAACACTGCAACCGTCATAAATATGAGTCAGTTGCCAAATGTCTGAATTCTGATCTCATGACTACGGGGATCCTGCAAAGGTCATAAGTGTAAAAAATAAGTCTTTTACTTCAGGGACTTTGCAATGTCAAAAAGTCCTAAACAAATGGTTGGAAGTCAAGGAACACATGTAACATCCTGACACTAAAATCTCATCTTCTTAGGCAGCACTATCAACAAAGAAAATCCTTTTTGTATTTTTTTCCAATCTAGTCCATGATTGTCTCTAAAGCAGAGGGGTTTTTTTCAGATCTTCATCTATTTTTTGCTGTTTTAGGAGGGAATTCATGTTGGGGTACAAAAGAATAGCTATTTCTAGGGAAAAAGTATTGTTCCTTTTTAAATCGACTCAACAACAGGAACACAAAAGTTCAGGATATGGATAATATTACGTTGCGCATATGTTGAGCAAATCCTATCAGTTAGTACACGGGCTTAAGAAATGGCTTCATTCTTTAACAGCTGTATGCATCTGCATTGTATGCTTTAACCAAAGGGTGCAAGGGTGGACACTAAATTAAAAACTGTCAATCAATTCCTGCATTGTCTTAAAGAAAAAAACCCCATTTTCATTATCATCACAGTAAGAATTATCAGATGAAAGGCCACTGTCTACTCTGTCCATTCTTCTGCCCATCGCTGGTTGTAGAGAGCTCTTATGTGACCGTATTTCAGATTAGATTTATACAGACATTGTTTGGAAACTGACATTCAATTAACAACCCCCCTTCCCCCTTCACAGTGCTGCTAAATTATTCTTTTTTGTAAGATCATCAGGGAACTTTAGCAGCAAAAGTAGGGAAAATCCCATTGATCGCCTGTTATCAAGCCTGGCAATGGAAGGAAAATTACGATAGTCCCAAGTCTTTCATAAATATAGAAAGGCTTTAAAAAATTCCCAGGGTCACAGATCCCTAGATCGGCTTCTTCCAGAGAGCCATGGGCTAGGAAAAAGGAGACAGGAGATTGATGGTGTCTGAGATTCCAACCTTTCAGAGCTCCAATTACATCGCCAAGAAGGCTTCAAGAGTTGTTAATCTAATCCTACGTAGCTTCTGCTATGGAAATCTCACACTACTTCCAGAGCATACAAAACTTTTGCCAGACCCATCCTAGAATGCAGCTCATCTGTTTGTAACCCATACCGCATCTCAGACATTAACACCCTCAAAAATGTCCAGAGATACTTCACCAGAAGAGCCCTGCATTCCTCCTCCTGTAACAGAATACCGTACAAAACTAGAATTACAATCCTGGGCCTAGAAAGCTTAGAACTAAGAAGCCTTAAACATGATCTAAGTATTGCCCACAAGATTATATGCTGCAACGTCCTGCTTGCCAATGACTACTTCAGCTTCAAACTTGACTGTAAAAAATACAACTTTAGTAATAGTCATTACCGGACTCCGTAGTATCATACCCTAACCCTCAACATTTTACCCTTAGACTGTCCATGGTTGACCTCTCCAGATTCCTAAGAGGTCAGTAAGGGGTGTGCATAAGTACACTAGAGTGCCTTCCAACCCCTGTCCTATTGTCTCTCCTATATCCCATATATCTTCTCTTCTATCTCTATATCTTTCTTCTATTATCTCATCGATTTTATCCTATATTCTCTCTTCTATTTTTTCTCTAATTCTATTTCCTCGAAGGTGTCCTCTATTACCTTCATTTTGTATTATTGTGTATTGGGCAAAATAAATAAATAAAATAAAATAAGATTTCAGCTTAATGTATTCATCTTACTTCCCCTGACCTCTCCCAATAAACATTTAAAAAATTAATCACATGAAAGGTACTTTATAAAATCATAGAATCATAGTCATTTTTATTATATATCACTTTGCTCCAATTTAGCATCTATATTTCTGCAGTCCAAATACAGTAGATTTATGGTTAAGCACATGCTGCTTAAAACTCCGTTCAAGGAAGGCTTTCATAATAGATACTCTAGTCCATCTACTTCAAGTGGCTACTTCCTTTGGCTCCCCCCTGAACTCTTCCACCCCCAGCAAAATATGTTTGATTAAAATCAAGTCATGTTGTTGCAAGGCTCACAAACACAAGCCTATGCTTACTTACTCATAAACAAATTCCACTGTAACTGATATGGCTTAAGCATGATCACAATTGTAGCAGACCCTCCAATGCATCTGGAAGTTCAGCTACAACCGTTACCAACTTTAATTTATTTTCTTATCTTTATTTCATTTGTTCCTGATGACATCTGGACGTCTCATTTTAGATGATCTCACATTTACATAATCTCAGCTATTCCTTGGAAGCTAGTCAAATGTGTGGAGTTGGACAGAGGCAATGGGCTACCATCAAAACATGTCTGGTGGGAGAGGGAAGTTGGAAGAGGTGGAGGAGAACCAAATTTCCAGCCTATTGTTTTGCTAATACACACATTCCACAAAGCTAAGAGAAGATCATTAGATTTTTGCACTAGAATTTGAAGTTTGTTTTCTCTCTTTAGTCCAGAAACTTGGAATCATCATAGCCTTCCAAAATAAATTTATTTGTTCCTCAGAGTCTTTTCTGCACAAGATTATTTTAATCTCCCCAAAGGAGAATGATAAAATTATGGCAATGAATTTATTTGTGTATATTTTTTTAAGAAAAACAACACACTGATGTTCATTGATAGAGAAATATCCTTCTGAAAGCTTCCATTAAATTCATGAATAATTAGGGGGAAAGGATGGAGAATCCAAAAAAAGAGACTTTGATTTTTAAAAAAAATATTTATTTTTGAAAAGGTAGAGTAACTCAATCTCATCCTTCATACCGTGCTCTGCAGGAAAACATCAAATTACAAAACGTCTCCCTTTTTTGCTTCAAATCATATAGGCGACATGACATAACATTTATTTGCAATAGTTTGTCTTGTGAAGCGGTAGAATATTGCATCTTTTGAAGCAGTCGACACTGTTACGCATGACAAAATATATAGAGCTGCTGCTTTTGCAAGAAGTCAGTATTTGGGGAATAAAAGGGAGCACAAACTCTTGTGAGAGTTGTCATGCCATTCAGTGTAAAGTGAATAGCTTGAATGAAATAAATACAATGGCTTCTCTTCAGAACGTTACTGCCCTAGAAAGGAACCATTCACTTCCCATTATGAGTAGAATGCTAATAGTTTGTTATGTGTGTTGAAGTCCTATTTTTCTGCATGGATCACATTTCGAAAGCCTGAGCCATGCGTGAATTCCAAGTTGGCCAGTGACCTTTGCATATCCAATAATTTGGACCACATAATTTAATGCATTTAATGTATTTTCCTGGGTTGAATCTGAAATATAAAAATATAACCACTGGTTCCTCTGTTCAATGATGAATCTCCATCCATTCCTTTATTAACCTCCTTCCCCATTCCAAGGGTGCCTTCAACAACCCTTACAGACACCCCCCCCCACCAGGAGAGTTTCAGCAACAAAAGTGTGCTAGCTAGAAAAACAACTAAAACAATTCCATGACACGGCTGGACTTTGCTTTGTAAATGGAGAGGCTACTTTTGGTGACATAATGTCCCTGAGGAAAAGGCAGATTGACTTTTCAAAGAAAAGCAGAAGAATTTGACTTGCTAATCAATGAGTTGTTTCTTTACCCTTTCATCCCAAAGAATGTCTGGACAGCTGCAAGTTTCTTTAACTTATGCTTCCATTTAACTCATGTGTAATTTCTGGGTCATCCTTTAAGTGGAAGTGTAATGTTTCCTTTAGTAATACAGGATCGGGAACAGAAAAAGATTGCAATATGACTTAATCAGAGACCTGAATTCTACGGTGTTAACTGATTGCCAGGCCAGTGAATGTGACATTGAAAGGTCAAAGATTCCGAAGCAGACTGGTTGGTTTCTGAAATATTGATTTATTTAATTTGTCAAGCATGTATAAGATAACAGATGTAAGTATAAACATGTTTATGAATACATGAAATGGATACAAATTTTGGAGGATATTAGGACAAGGACTGTAGGCACAATGGTGCACTTATGCACTCCCCTTACAGACCTCTTAGGAATGGGGTGAGGTCCACAGTAGACAGTCTAAGGTTAAAGTTGTGGGGGTTTGGGGAAGAAACTAGAGAGTTAGGTAGTGCATTTCAGGCATTGACCACTCTGTGGCTGATGTTGTATTTTCTGCAATCGGGTTTGGAGCAGTTTATCTTAAGTTTGTATCTATTGTGTGCTTGTGTATTGTTGTGGTTGAAGATGAAGTAGTCATTGACAGGTAGATCATTGTAGCAGATAATTTTAGGAACTACGCTTAGGTCCGATTGAAGACGGGCATAGTTCTACGTTGTCGGAGCCCAAAATTTCAACTCTGGTGGCATAAGGTATTCTGTTGCGAGCAGAGGAGTGGAGGACTCTTCTCATGAAATATTTCTGGAGTCATTCAATTTTATTAATGTCCAAAACGCAGTGCAGGTTCCAGACAGATAAGCTGTATTCAAGAATTGGTCTAGCAAATGTTTTGTATGCTCTAGTTCCATGATGGTGAACCTATGGCATGCATGCTGGAAATGGCACGTAGAGCCATTTCTCTAGGCACACAAGCCATTGACCATTGCTCTTCTGGTTCCAGCATACTGGCCAGCTGTTCTTCACATGTGTGGGAGCACCAGAAATCAGAAGAGCAGCCTTCCAGTGTATATGCATATGCTGGGCAGCTGCTCTTTCAGTTTCTGGCACAAGCATGCAATCTTCTGGATTCTGGTGCACGGGCATAGTTCGTGTGAAGACCAGCTGGCTGGTGCCTATGTGTGCACCAGAAACCAGAAGATCATCTTCCCAGTGCACATATGCACACAGGGTGGGTACTCTTCTAGTTCCCGGTGCATGCTCAAAAAGCTGCTCTTTCAGTTTCTGGCACAAGCATGCAATCTTCTGGATTCTGGTGCACGGGCATAGTTCGTGTGAAGACCAGCTGGCTGGTGCCTATGTGTGCACCAGAAACCAGAAGATCATCTTCCCAGTGCACATATGCACACAGGGTGGGTACTCTTCTAGTTCCCGGTGCATGCTCAAAAGGAGGATAAATCAGCACCTAAAAAGCAATAACTTATTGGACCCAAATCAGCATGGCTTTACTGAAGGCAAATCATGTCAGACTAATCTCATTGATTTCTTTGACTATGTCACAAAGGTGTTGGATGAAGGTGGTGCCGTGGATATTGCCTATCTGGACTTCAGCAAAGCCTTTGATATGGTTCCACATAAAGAGCTGATAGATAAATTAGTGAAGATTGGACTTAATCCCTGGATAGTTCAATGGATTTGCAGCTGGCTGAAGTGTAGACATCAGAGAGTTATTGTTATTCTGAGCAGAGACAGGTTACAAGTGGTGTGCCACAAGGGTCTGTTCTGGATCCTATTCTTTTTAATATGTTTGTGGGAAGGGGGAAGGTTTGGTAGGGAAGGTTTGCCTATTTGCTGATGACTCTAAAGTGTGCAATAGGGTTGATATTCCTGGAGGCGTCTGTAATATGGTAAATGATTTAGCTTTACTAGATAAATGGTCAAAGCAATGGAAACTGCAGTTTAATGTTTCCAAATGTAAAATAATGCACTTGGGGAAAAGGAATCCTCAATCTGAGTATTGTATTGGCAGTTCTGTGTTAGCAAAAACTTCAGAAGAGAAGGATTTAGGGATAGGGATTTCTGACAGTCTCAAAATGGGTGAGCAGTGCAGTCAGGCTACCGCAAAGCAAGTAGGATGCTTGGCTGCATAGCTAGAGGTATAACAAGCAGGAAGAGGGAGATTATGATCCCGCTATATGCTCCCGTTTCAGCATTTTGGAACCATGACTGCTCTGGTTAGTAGTACAATGCTATCAGAGAAGAAACTACACAAGATTAGGTTAACAACTTTTAATTCCTTTTTGGCAATGTTGTTACAGTGGGCTCTAGCACTTAGATCACAACATAAAGTCTTCAGTAGCTTATAACATTATTTCTGCAAATTTGGGGGATTATGAATTTTACTAAATGAAGGACATCCCAAAGGTGCTTATGGTGGTTTTTTCCTTTGGAAATGTTCTGCTTCTCATCCAAGAAAGTTCTTCAATTTTGAAGAACTCAACTGAAGAAGGTTCTTGGATGAGAAGCAAAACATTTTCAAACGAAAAACCCCTCGAGAAAGTCCAGTTGCTTTTGGAAAAGTAACTTTTGGGATAACCATGACCTGGATGATTGAGAATCTCCATAGACATTAAGAGACAATTTTTTCTTGGATCCTCTCTGATATTGCCCGTGGGTGAATCATCTCCCTTGAACTTTGATGCTATTTATTATGAAAAACAAAATTCAAAAGAGCAGATCTTAAGTAATGCAACATTGAGGCACTTTTAAAATGACAACTTTCCACAAACATAGACATAAAGAATTAAATGGGAGGGGGCGGCTATTGCAGGTCTAAAACCATTGACCATGTGAGGAAAACTAAAAACAAAATTTATTTGTGTATTTGTGAATGAGGCCTTTGAATTATGATGCCAGTATATCAGCCTTTCACTTCAGACTATTCCCTCCCAGGTTACAAACGTTTTCAGCAATCCTCCAATATTTTCAGGAATGAAAACAGGTTCTCTTTATTAAGTTTTCACTGAATACTTCTCAAGATCTCATTCCAAACTATCTCTTTCCTCAATTTTGTTTGCGTATTGTGATACTAAGCCATTAGCAACTATGCTTGCTTTAGCTAACGTGCATTATTTATGACTGTTTGGAGATAATGAGATAATAAATAGTCCTGTCAGATCATCCTGTTCTTGTTCTACACCAGAAGAGGCAATATGTACCCCCTTCAGAAAGTGTGGAATGAAAATTGCCATCAATCCTAGCCAACATGACAAATAGTGAGAGCTAATGGGAATTGCAATCCACTTATGTCCAAGGGATACATGTTGCCAATTAGACACTGCATGATTCCAGATCCACTGAGATCATCCTAAGATTGTTTACGATGACACTAACAGACCCATGGAAGGGAAAGTATGGAAAATCATGCTAAAGTAGCAGCCGAAATTTCAGGCAATGTCAGTGAGCAGGATTTGTTTTTAATAAAGGAATACCTACATGACTGGAGAGATTTTTTTCAGGGGAATTTCAGGGTGGGGGGTAACTCCTATTCCCTAAAATCCTGGTTTTAATCTCAATAAGAAAGCAAGATAGCATCTTAACTTGTTTAAATGTCCAAAATAAACAATAAAATAAACAAAACAAAAATAAACAAAATAAACAAGATCTAAATATTGCCCACAAGATCATATGCTGCAACGTCCTGCCTGTCGGCGACTACTTCAGCTTCAACCACAACAACACAAGAGCACACAACAGATTTAAACTTAATATTAACCGCTCCAAACTTGACTGTAATATATATGACTTCAATAACCGAGTTGTCAAAGCGTGGAACTCATTACCGGACTCCATAGTGTCATCCCCAAACCCCCAACACTTTACCCTTAGATTATCTACGGTTGACCTCTCCAGATTCCTAAGAGGTCAGTAAGGGGCGAGTACAAGTGCACTAGATTGCCTTCCGTCCCCTGTCCTATTGCTCTCCTATATCTCCTATACCTTTCTTCTATTCCTATATCTCTTCTTCTATTCTTTCATTGATATGTTCTATTCCTATATCTTCTTTTCTATTATTTCTTAGATATATATTTACTACGAGTATATCCTCTATAACCTTCATCATGTATTTTACTATGTGTGTGTATATATATATACCCACTAAACCCTCTTTGTGTATTGGACAAAATAAATAAATAAATAAACAAACAAACAAACAAATAAATAAAATAATATAGTGCCGCTCAATAGTGACCATATGAAAACGGAACGTGAAAATAACAACTAGTCCTCTATGGCAAAACTGCACGATCTTGAACATATGTGGGAAAGTGACTTCAGGCTGAACACCATAGAGTCCCTGACACTCATTCTGTGGTTTATCCAACAGTCCAGAAAATGTAAGCTACTAATGTGCTAATAGAAGACAGGGTAACTCTTTTACTTTAAAATGTTACTTCCCATCAAATCATTCAAAAGCAAAAAAGGGTTGATATTCTTCAGCTCTTTCCCTAAGGAATATTTATTCATCATCCGAAGGCCTTGAAAACTTTTTTTTAATGTTTCCCCTGCTTCACATACCACACCATGGAACAGAAAGTAATGCTTAAGTCCTTTACTCAGATCTTATTCCAATTCCTTCTGATACACTTAATTGGGCTATTAGTCCTTTAAACACATACAAAGCCATGCTCTAACTTCCCTTGCTATTTCCAAGTGACATCAAAAGAGAAATTAAGGATGTTGCAAATCAACATGGTATACATGTCTAAAAGCCCATCCGTGGATTTTCTTTCCTAGAGCAAGATGTCTTCCTACAATGTTTGAAACTGCAGTGTTTGAAATGCCGTGAGCCTTAATTTTATAAAAGCTGGACTTAATTCATCCTTTATTACTTAGATACTTAAGAATATCATTCATCCATTATTAGAACTACCAGAAGTAAAGAAGGCTTGCAAAGGAAAATAAAAAACACAGTTGCCATGCTTATATGAACAAATATAAGAAAGAGGAAGCAATTAAAAATAAAAATGCACAGAATTCTTTTGTTGAATTGTTTTTCTCCTTTAACTCTATCAGTATGCATCTAAATATTTTTGCCTTCAGTGTTTCTCTCCAGTATACAATATACTGTATATAGATACACATTTCGTTGCTGTCTTCAAGTTATTTTCTTTATCTTTTATTACTGTGTATACAGTATGTATTTGCTGACTTCTTGTATATATGCTTGGTGTTTACATTTTATCACGGCCAGTTTCTTAAGTATTAAGGTCTGTTTCTGCTGGTTTTTCCCAGTTAAAATGCAAATGAAATATTATTTCCATGGATAATCCTTCTGTCTGGAAAATATGGAACAGATAAGTCCAACATTAAAGTTGCCAAAAGAAAAAAGAAAAACTGCGTAGATTTGTGGATACTCTATAACCATTTACAGTATGTCAGTTTGCTTCTTGATTTACCAACTACAGTGATCCCTCGATTATCGCGAGGGTTCCATTCCAAGACCCCTCGCGATAATCAATTTTTTGTGATGTAGGGTTGCGGAAGTAAAAACACCATCTGCGCATGCGTGCCCTTTTTTCATGGCCGCGCATGTGCAGGTGGTGGAGTTTGCGTGGGCGGCGGGGAAGACCCAGGGAAGGTTCCTTCGGCCGCCCAGCAGCTGATCTGCTCGGCAGCGCAGCGAGGAGCCGAATCGGGGTTTCCCCTTTGCGTGGGCGGCGGGAAAACCCCGATCTTCGTCTGCTCGCTGCTGCTGCGGCCGCCCAGCAGCTGATCTGCTCGGCAGCGCAGCAGCAGCGAGCAGACGAAGATCGGGGTTTCCCCGCCGCCCATGCAAAGGGGAAACCCCGATTCGGCTCCTCGCTGCGCTGCCGAGCAGATCAGCTGCTGGGCGGCCGAAGGAACCTTCCCTGGGTCTTCCTCGCTGATGCCCCTGCTTGCCCGCTTGCCCGCCCGCCCACCGCCCGCCGCCCGCCAGCAAGAGGGGGAGAGATAGAGAAAGAGAGAGAAGGAAAGAAAGAGAGGAGAGAGGGAGGAAGAGAGTGTGAGAGAGGAAGAAGCAAGATAGAGAAAGAGAGAGAGAAAGAAAGATGAGAAAGGAAGGAAGAGAGTGACGTCATCGGGTGGGAAAAATCGTGATATAGCGTTTCGCGAAGAACGAGATCGCGAAAATCGAGGGATCACTGTACAAACACTTGAAAATGTAACTCTCTCTCTCTGTGTGTGTGTATGTGTGTGTGTGTGTGTTTGTGTGTGTGAAATTAAATTAAAATGATCATCTCTGTCATAAAAGAACAGAACAGAACAGAATTCTTTATTGGCCAAGTGCAATTGGACACACAAGGAATTTGTCTTTGGTCCATATGCTCGCAGTGTATATAAAAAGACAAGATATCTTCATCAAGAGTCATAAGGTACAGCACTTAATAATAGTCATGTGAGCTTCTATTTAAGAAAAATAGCAAATTCTACAGTAAAGTTTTAAATCCTTGTGTTTGAAGGTTTTTCTCTGATATGTTTGAAGCTTGTTGGTAAAAGTAGGAGCATTTATCACTAAAATACAATCATTGGCATGGGAAAGGTAACTATTGTCAAATATTTATGTGCTGTTAAACATTTGTAAAATAACTGTGCTTCATAGACGTGGCTAGCAGATAAATAACAATAGGTTTTGCTTGTGAATATTCAATTGAATAATACTAGTAATATCCCTGTTTCTAAGAACAGCTGGCAACTCAAAAGTTTTTAAAGAGAATTTGTGGAAGCTGTCCTCTGGAAAATCTGGACAATCATCTGCATGAATAGTTTACATCTGGCCTGTATTTTATGTCCAAATAACTGATTTGAAGAGTATGGATTCTTCTAGTCCCATAGTGGTATTATTCCATGATTATATTATTCCAGTTCACTGTGTTTGTGAGCCAGCTCTCTCATCCTTCATAGATAGTTGTAGGTCAGGAAGATAGAAATTGTCTGTATCCCCCCTCCCCAAACACCCCCCCTCCAAAAGAAAACCCATACTTGGCTCATTATCTTGAACAGGAAATGTTATTATTTCCAATCAGGACTCTCTCAGGATTGGATACATCGTTGGTATGCAGGAAGTCAGTCGTCCAATCATCTTTAATAGAGCCAAGCAGCAGGTAAGATATCTGCTGGAGACACAAGGCAGGCACCACTGTTTGATAAGGCATCTTTCTGTGTTCTTAACTCACTCACAGACAAAACAACATACAGCAAAACTTGATTTAATGATTGTCCAATAAGTGGACTTTGAGTGCACTGATCAGATAAAGTCCAAAAACTTCCTAAAAGTATTCCAGGGATAAGTATTCCATAAAATGCAGGAACCATCAAAAATCCTTTTACCTGATCCAATGTAACACTTTGAATCACTGTAAAGATTGGATGCTGAAATTCAAATTAAATGACTAAAGCACTCAAGTTTATTTATTTATTATTTATTAATTGGACTTCTATGTCTTTCTTCCCCGAGGACTTCCTTTTAAAACTTGGATTTAATAGCATTTAATAGATAATAGATAATAGTGAAAGGGTTATTGTGATAAACTTAACGCTAAAATATTGAAATATGGGGCTACCTTTGAAGAGTGTTCGGAAACTTCAGATCATGCAGAATGCAGCTGCGAGAGCAGTCATGGGCTTTCCCAAATATGCCCATGTCACACCAACACTCCGTAGTCTGCATTGGTTGCTGATCAGTTTCCGGTCACAATTCAAAGTGTTGGTCATTACCTATAAAGCCCTTCATGGATATCTGCGAGACTGCCTTCTGCCGCACGAATCTCAGTGGCCGGTTAGGTCCCACAGAGTTGGTCTTCTCCGGGTCCCGTCGACTAAACAATGTCGTCTGGCGGGACCCAGAGGTAGAGCCTTCTCTGTGGCAGCTCCGACCCTTTGGAATCAGCTCCCCCCAGAGATCAGAATTGCCCCCACCCTCCTTGCCACCTCTGTCATCAAGCGTGGGGGAACTGAGACATCTCCCCCTGCCTATGTAGTTTTTGTGCATGATACGACTGCATGTATGTTTTTTTATATTGGGGTTCCTTGCTTTTTAGACTTTTTAAATGTACTATTGTTACTTTAGATTCTAATTATTAGATTTGTCATTATGTATTGTTTTTATCACTGTTGTGAGCTGCCTCGAGTCTACGGAGAGGGGCGGCATAAGAATCTAAATAATAATAATAATAATAATAATAATAATAATAATAATAATAATAATAATAATAATAATAATAATAATAATAATAATAATAATAATAATAATAATAATAATCGAGCTGCAACGACTCTGGCATAAGCCAGTGAAAGTCGTCCCAGTGGTACTTGGCACGCTGGGCGCAGTACCAAAGGATCTCAGCGGACATTTGAAAACCATCGGAATTGACAAAATCTCCATCTGTCAATTGCAAAAGGCCGTGTTACTGGGATCGGCAAACATAATTCGCCGCTACATCACGTAGTCCTAAGTGCTTGGGAAGCGCCCGACTTGTGATGAAATACGAAATCTAGCATAGTGATCTCATTTGCTGTGTTGTACTGACATAATAATAATAATAATAATAATAATAATAATAATAATAATAATAATAATAATAATAATAATAAAAATAGCATATTAAGAAGTTTGTGTGTTCTTCCTCTTTGTTGATTTGTTAGACTTAGGGTAATTCTGATATTACCCTAAGTCTAACAAATCAATAAAGAGGAAGAACTCTCAAACTTCTTAATTGGACACAATTTCTTTATAAAAGTACATCTTTTATTCCTAAACAAAGAGCATTTTTTTAATATGCTACAGTTTTCCGCCGTGTATAACAACTGCACAGTTTATATTGGCTTCAACTCGAGAACTTTTATATTTCTGAAATCTGTAGTTTTGAGACACGTCCCAAGGGGCTATCGAAGTGGTTTTTCTTTTCTGAACCCTAAGAAAGACTTTTGATCTTTGTAGAAAAATCAGACATTGGTTACTCCTTTCCTCCTTTTCAGGAGTCTAAACATTTGCAGTTCAGTGGTGGGTTGCTCGTGGTTTGTCCCAATTCTAAAAACTGGTAGAGGTGGTGCCAGCATGTGGCACAGAAGCTTGTGCACATGCGCAGAAGTGTTGTACATGCATGTGCACATCAACCAGTAGTAAAGGGTTTTAGAACCCACTACTACTGCAGTTTCTCCTTCATATCCAAGATCCAGTGCCTGAATGTGGGGAAGAATGTTAGTACAGGGTACATGGTTGTTAGGGATTGCCATTGTAAACTGCATATTGTACACTTGTACTAAACTTGTACTTAGTTAATGTGCACTTAAAGAGTTAACTTGTACTTGAAGAGTTAATATTCAAGGCTGTTTTGTCACTTCCTCATTGAAGCTATAAAAGCTCATTATTCTGCTCAGTCACTTTCTTTACTTTTGCCTGAGAGAAGGGGGAGTCATGTTTAAGCTTCATGCTTGTATAAGCTTTGTGTTTATTATCTATATTATATTTTGCTTTGTGCTTCTATCTTGTAGTTGCTCAGTACTTATTATTCTGTATTTGCTTCATGCTTATTCTGGATTGTTTATATTTTGTTTATATGTAAATAATACTTATTTAACTAAGTCTGTGTCTTGGCTTTATCACACATCCATGCTCTGTTAAAATTCTCTGCTTGGTGTTGTCGAAGGTTTCACAGCCTAGCTAAACTGAGACAAGCCAACAAAGAAAAAAGAGAAATTCATAGTTGTGGCATCGAGAGACTTAGGGGTTTCAGTGACATTCAAAATGTCCACCACCCACCAATCCCAGTGAAAAGGCTAAACAAGTTTTTGATTGATTCTAAACAATCACTTCCATGACATGCAATAAAAGGAGCATTGGGATGAGCAACTAGAAGTAGCATTTTGCACATGTTTTCCAAATGCAATCCATCCAATTGTGCATAAAATTAAAGACCAATATGTCACACAACTATGATTCTTAGCAAGACTTTTGTTCTGTCCCAGCAGTGAGCCCACCAAATAAGATGCACACATAACAGATTGAAATACTAAAATGTTTTACTACTAATATTTTATTAGTAGTTTTAAGTCTTCATCAAATCCTAATAATTCTTTTGGTGAGCTGTTAATGAACTTCTTAACAACTGGCCAGAGTCCAAGCGTTTGGCAAAACAATGGTATCTAATTGAGTCGAGCAGATATCTTTCTCAAAGACTTACTGAAGTTGGGAGAAAGCCAGGAGGGTAATTAGTGAAGTCAGGAATGTTGTTTGAAAAATCACAAGCAGAAAACACAAAGAGCTGAAACAAGATTCTGGAATGGAACAGGGTTGTCCTCTGGGCCAAAATTCAACGTGGCTGAGCCTTAAATAGTCTAAGGGTGTGGCCAATTAGTCTGTAGCTCTACTCACAAGGAAGCCTCCTCTTGAGTAGCCACTCTTGCCTCTTAGAAGCCCTGCGAATCCTATCATCAAGAAGAGGCTCCTCTTCTTCTACTGAGTCACTCATGTGCACCTCAGGAGGTGCAGAAGGCCATGACACTGCATCCTCTTTGCTCTCAGGCTCAGGTGCCAGGAACATGGGCTACTGGTATCACACCACCACCATCTCTCGGTCCTCAGGATCCGTTGCTAGTTGCACAGGACGGGCCACAACAACTTTGTTGCTGATGATTTAGCAGAATTACTCATCAAGGATAGGATTATTTGTGATGTCAGGAATAATACAGTAAAAAAATGTTTTTATCTTGAGAGTGGCTGTTAAATCATGTAAAGTTGCAGAAGTAATAGAAACCCAGAAAAAAAAGTTATGAGTTATCTCTAAGCGGTTAGAGATAGCAAAAGGAAACTTAAGGGATGAAGTGTCAATTAGGAATTGACAAAATCAGGGATTTTGTTGGTTGTTATGCCAAAAATCGATGATAGGCTGTAAGCAATTCAATCCTTACAGTATAAGACTATCAAGAGGAAGCATTTCAGTTTACTGACTAGAAATGAAACCATTTAAACACAGAAAAATATTCTAAAGTCTGCATCTTTAGTTCACCTTTTGTGCTGTTATAGATTTTGGTGGCTTCTATTCGGCGTTGAATTTATACTGAATGTTCCATAAAATAATTCACTTAATACACAAATGGTATTGATGGTATTTATAGTTCCATAAATAAAATTAGCATGAGAAGCTCGAAAAGGCAGGAACAAGGAGATTTATTTATTTATTTATTTATTATTTATTACTTAGATTTGTATGCCGCCCCTCTCCGAAGACTCAGGGCGGCTCACAACATGTAGAAACAAATCATAAGTAAACAGACAAATTTAAAAATATTAAATATTTAAAAAACCCCATATACTAACAGACGTACACACAGGCATACCATGCATAAATTAAACATGCCCGGGGGGAGATGTTTCAGTTCCCCCATGCCTGACGGCAAAGGTGGGTTTTAAGGAGTTTACGGAAGGCAGGAAGAGTAGGGGCAGTCCTAATCTCCGGGGGGAGTTGGTTCCAGAGGGCCGGTGCCGCCAAAAAGAAGGCTCTTCCCCTGGGGCCCGCCAACCGACATTGTTTAGTTGACGGGACCCGGAGAAGGCCCACTCTGTGGGACCTAATCGGTCGCTGGGATTCGTGCGGCAGGAGGCGGTCTCGGAGATATTCTGGTCCAATGCCATGAAGGGCTTTAAAGGTCATAACCAACACTTTGAATTGTGACCGGAAACCGATCGGCAGCCAATGCAGACTGCGGAGTGATGGTGAAATATGGGCATACCTAGGTAAGCCCATGACTGCTCTCACAGCTGCATTCTGCACGATCTGAAGTTTCCGAACACTTTTCAAAGGTAGCCCCATGTAGAGAGCATTACAGTAGTCGAACCTCGAGGTGATGAGGGCATGAGTGACTGTGAGCAATGAGTCCCGGTCCAGATAGGGCCGCAACTGGTGCACCAGGCGAACCTGGGCAAACGCCCCCCTCGCCACAGCTGAGAGATGTTGTTCTAATGTGAGCTGTGGATCGAGGAGGACGCCCAAGTTGCGGACCCTCTCTGAGGGGGTCAGTAATTCCCCCCCCAGGGTAATGGACGGACAGATGGGATTGTCCTTGGGAGGCAAAACCCACAGCCACTCCGTCTTATCCACAAGATTATTGAACTCTTAGAGTCAACAATGGTTCAACTGGTTCAATATGGTAACACAGATTAGGTTGTAGGTGACAAACCCGACTCTTAAACATCCTTCTCTCCAGCAAGAAAAGAAAATTGTGGGTATTCACATGATAACTAAACCTCAATCTAAGTAAGACATTCAATAATAGTCAGTTAATTGAGTAAATTTCAGTGCAATTAGTCACCTAAAGTGTCCCTCTTTGAGCCTTTCTGTAAAGCAAATGAATGATGCTGAGGCCACAGCAGGAATTATAGACTGCTTGGTAGCAGGAGCTAAAGATGACCCTCCTGTTAAAATAAAGCCTATTGTGATCCCAGCAGATGGTGCAACCATGATGGTCTTTTTGTTTGCACATGTAAGACAATGACAGAGGCTAAAACCAATCATACACCAATTGTAGAGAAATTGTTGAGAATGATGTTAGCTTACACAAGCTTATTACCAGTTTCTTTATACACAGTCGTGGATGTGAAGAACACTATCAACCACTGCTCATATTTTTTGATAAAGCTCTGAAGGAGCACACAGACTATAAAAATACTGAATCTGCATGTGTTTTGGAGACATTCTTATGAGCTATATACTTTATTGTGCACATAGTAAGGCAATGCTTCTCAATTATTTTCTGTTACGTGCCCCATCTCCCAGGAAAAAGTAATCATTTTGTCTCCCCCAACTCTCCAATCTGTGCCCCAATGGAATTTTAGTGTTAATATTTATTATTTTACTTATTATAAGCTGCAAGCAAAATATTGGCTTGGGAAGGCTGCTCTAACCACTTACCTGGGAGTAAGTCACACTGAACAAAGTGGAGTTCATGCCAAGATCAACAAGAACCCACACACCTTCTATTCCGGGCTCAGAGCAGTGTGCAACTGGGAAAATACTCCTCATCTGGGAGAATCGATCAAGAGGAACCACACATGTTCCCAGGGGTCACATGTGCTCCCCTGACATTGCTCCATGCCCCCAAAGGGGGGTGGGTCTGCCCTACTGTTTGAGAAGCACTGTAGTAAGGCACCCTCAACACCTTAAATGAAAGCCTCAATTTTGCTAAGACTATACAAATCTTCCGTACTGCAAATAGACTATAACCAATCAAGTATGATACAGAACTTAATCAGTTTTTTGAATAATTACAAGAATACATATAAGGAAGAAGAGTGTGATTACTATAAGATCTGGGGATGGTTTATGAATGGTTGGAAACTAACAATAATTGAGAAGTAATTTTCTTAAATACTTTTGATGGAATACATGATGATATAATTTTAATTTATTAAAGACCCAGATGACGAAATAAGGATTGGTGGCAGCAATGGATAAGGAGTTAACACTGAGATGAAAGGATTAAACTAGATATTGAGTTAAGATGTTTATGTTTTATTATAGATAGAAAAAGGGAATACAGTGGTACCTCTACTTAAGAACTTAATTCGTTCTGTGACCAGGTTCTTAAGTAAAAATGTTTGTAAGTAGAAGCGATTTTTCCCATAGGAATCAATGTAAAAGCAAATAATGTGTGCAAACCCATTAGGAAAGAAATAAGAGCTCGGAATTTGGGTGGGAGGAGGAGGGGGAAGAAGAGGAAGAGGACAGTCACTGCTGAAGGAAGAAGGTGAGGTGAAGGGAATAAAAAAAATCCAAAACTTTAAGGCTTAAAAAAAAAGAGGGACTCTGAGGCGGCAAGGAGGAGCACGTGCCTCCCATTCACCTGGTGTGAGGCTGCCTCCCATACACTGTGCCAGGGAGAGAAACCCAGGAGGAATGGCAGGAAATTGGCCAGGCCTTTGTGCCGCTCTCAAATTTCCTGGAAAATTTTTCCAGGCTCAGTTAAGTAGAAAATGGTTCTTAAGAAGAGGCAAAAAAATCTTGAACACCCAGTTCTTATCTAGAAAAGTTCTTAAGTAGAGGCATTCTTAGGTAGAGATACCACTGTATAAGGGAATAGATTTTATAATATTTCTAGCTGTCGATGAAATATGTCTCATATGTAGTTAATTTCAATTAATTTAGCAAAGAAGAGGATAAAAAGTATATATTAAACGTATTATTAGCATTTTTTTCTCTGAATGTTTAATGTATCAAAGAAATATCATTTATTATTATTTTAGGCACTGAATCTGTGGGGTTTTTTTTTTTTTACTGCTTATGTTGTTTTTACTGTATGTTGGAGAAAAAATAAAGAAAATTTTGTACCTCCCCCCAAAAAGAATACATATAAGGAAATAATGTATTCTTGAAATTCATGTACATTTCCTTTTTTTCACTTGATAATAATGGCAGTGTAGTGCTGCAGGCATGAGATACTAATGGTGAGCTGGGCTGTTTCCAAGGGCAGCCTAATAATGATGCCATAGAGGCTTTGATACACCATGCTGTGAAAGTTTATTTAGAGATCAAAAGTATAAGATGCCATCATGATGTTCCGGCCAACCAAGGCACTATTAAACACACAGTTTTAATGTTCCTTACACAGTTTGGATGGAACAAGGGAAGCTCTATTAGTGCAACTGCCAGGTTCTTCAATTGATACTTTATTATCTTCTAAATGTTTCAGAACATCTAAGATTGCGCTCAATTTTCACTCTCCAATTTCATAGCAGCATTAGAACAAAATAATAACAACAGAAATATCCAAAGGAACAGGACAGGAAGTTGCTTCTTAAACCCCATGAAGACCTCAGAGCTATAGAAGTTGTAAGAAGTTTCATGTCGTAGAAGTAAGGACATGTTTGGAAAAAGCTAACTTTGAAATATGCCAATGTTTTTAGACATCCAGGTAGAGCTTTCTTCAGAATGGAAAAGCTACTTGGATAAGCAGTAAAATATTTGGAAAGGAGAGGGGAGGGGAGGGAAGGGCCAGAGGGGAGAGGAGGGGAGATGGAAATAGAAAGAGAATGGGACCTATGCTATGACTTCTAGACTAGCTTTGTAATACACTAATAAACCTAATTAAAAATATATTTTACATCCACTTTTTATATAACAGGTGAAAAGAAAATTATCTATCTATCTATCTATCTATCTATCTATCTATCTAGACAGACAGACAGACAGACAGACAGACAGACAGACAGACAGACAGACAGACAGACAGACAGACAGACAGACAGACAGACATAAATCCAGTGATGGGCTCCTAAGGGTATGGTCAGGTACACAGAACTGGTAGAAAAAGTTTGAATTTTTTTCTTTTTTTTCCTTCTGGGCTCTGGGTATGTTTTCCCTATCGCAGTAAATGAGGTTGAATATGTATAATTTTAGAAGAGCTGTGCGTGTGTGTGTATATATACATACAGTTTATATAGCAGATGATGCATATTTTTGTGTGCCTGTGTGCAATATGTTTAATATACACATATGGCATAAATATATAGAATTAAATAGTATATTTTGGATGTTCAATAATAGTAAATAGATAGGGAAATTGTATTTCTTTGAGACGAGGACAGGGCAGGCACCCAAACCTAACCCAAACCCTTGACGTGAGTGACGTCAAGTTGGCCACTTTTAAGCCACCACCACCCCGAGTTACATGATCATCAAGCCACTCCCACCTGGTCACATGGCCAGAAAGACACACCCACAAAATAAGCCACACCCACGGCATGGTAGTAAAAATTTTTGCAGCCCTTCACAGTATCTATCTATCTATCTATCTATCTATCTATCTATCTATCTATCTATCTATCTATCTATCTATCTATCTATTGGACTTATATGCCGTCCTCCGAGGACTCAGGGTGGCTCACAATATACTGTATATAAAATACAAAGGTACAAAAAAAGCAGTTCAAAAGTCCAGTATTTAAGAACAATCTAAGAACCCCAAATTTAAATCATGTAGCCCTACTCATTCACACCACAGTCATACTAGAGGCTGGGACTAGATGTTAAAGTTCAGCAGCCCAAGGCCTGCTGGCAAAGATAAGTTTTTAAGGCCTTCCAGAATGCCAGGAAAGTGGGGGTGGTACGAATCTCCAGAGGGAGTTGATTCCAAAGGGCTGGATCCCCCACAGAGAAGGCTCTTCCCCTAGGCGCCATCAGACAACATTGCCTGGCTGACTGGACCTGGAGAAGGCCAATGCTGTGGACCTGACTGGTTGCTGGGTTACGTGATACATTTATGAAGTTTTCATGCAAGAAACTGAGGAAATAAACCCCAAACAATTTCCAGTTATCGTAATTCTACATGGCATTACAGTGTTCCCTCGATTTTTGCGGGTTCGAACTTCGCGAAATGTCTATACCATGGCTTTTCAAAAATATTAATTAAAAAAATACTTTGCGGTTTCCCCCCCTATACCACGGTTTTTCCCGTCCGATGACGTCATATGTCATCGCCAAACTTTCGTCCGCCTTTAATAAATATATTTTTAATAAACTTTAATAAATAAACATGGTGAGTAATAATCTAAATGATTGCTAAAGGAATGGGAAATTGTAATTTAGGGGTTTAAAGTGTTAAGGGAAGGCTTGTGATACTGTTCATAGCCAAAAATAGTGTATTTATGTCCACATCTCTACTTCGCGGAAATTTGACTTTCGCGGGCGGTCTCGGAACGCATCCCCCGCGAAAGTCGAGGGAACACTGTAGTTCAATTACACATGCCCCCAGTTGAGTGTCATTCATCCTATTATAAATAAATCTCTGTGCAAAAAGAAAAGGAAGAGACACGGAAAAACAGCTTTCTATCCTAATTTTTGCCATGCCACTCTAAAACATCTCATGGATATACCGATATATGCATGCCCTGTATATGTGTGTAGTGGAGTACACAACTATAAGTGTATCCCAGGATCATCTGTGTCAACACTGTCAAAATAGTGAGTGCAACCTGGTGATTGAACCCCACACCTTTTTCAAACTATGTTGCATGGATCACATGCACATTAAGAGGTAGGGGTTCAAATATCCATCATATCCATAGTTTTGATTCTGTTGCCCATGTTCCTGATCTATTTTATAAAGAAAATAGCAAACAAGAGAGACATTGTAAATAAATATATTATCAGGAAAATACATCATTTTTTATTGTATGTTTTTTTTTATAAAGTGAAGAATTCAAGCAAAATTTAAAAAATGTGAAATACTACAAATCATTTGACATTATGACTTGTTGAGATGTTGCAGGGAAAATCTGCTTATTTATAACTGGTTGATCAATTTTATGGAAATAATAATGTCTTTATCAGGCAAAGTATTGGATTTTTGCACTTTAAGCCAAAGACTTTTCAGATTATTTCAGCAGTTCTCTATCCAGAACTCATAAATCTGACATGAAAACCTTATAAACAAAGATTGCTTTAAGAGACTATTTTTCTTCTTTTTTTCTTGGCAATTTGTATTCTGAAATCTTAAAATCGCTATAGTTAGCAAATGAGGAATCAAAGAAATATTTTATACTACTGCCACATCATTCAGTTTGTTGATTTGGAGCTATATTGCCAAATCATATTAAACATTCTCACACATTTGAGTCAATTGTTATTTTACCAGGCCAAACATTCCTACAAATATCTGGGAGGGAGCAGGGAGGATAGAAAAATGATGCAAAAAAATTATACTGAAGGTTTTCATTTGGGGAAATGGGTTGTCATTTTCTTAGCTAATTATTTGTTTTGAACTCATTAAAGCCAAAATGGTAATTTCAATTAAAGTGATCTGCTTAGATTTCAAAATTTCTTTGTTAAATATTTATATGATCTTTTAAACTCTGTTTTTGCCTGTGACACATTTTTTTAATGTTTTGAACTGCTAACATGATCCTAATTTTTGCAACGGTTTGCCGAGGGAACTATATTAATTATAGGAACATACGAAAGTTATGCCATGTTTTGCAGAGGGAAGCTTGCCTGAGGTCTGAAATCATGCATAAGCTATCAAAATGGGAGTAAGAAAGCTCCAAATTTTTTTTCCTGAATTTGAATTGTTAATATTATAAAGGAAGTAAATATTGGAGGCTAGCCATATTTATTCAGTGCACTTCCTTGTTGCCTTCTTATTGACTTCACAACCCTGTGAAGCACTTTGATACTCTTTGTGATTATCTAATTTTATCAACTTGAAATTCTGTAAAGAAAAAGAGAAAGAGAAGGTATGAAAATGGAAGACAAGGAATACCGTATTTTTCAGAGTATAAGACGCACCGGAGTATAAGACGCATGTTAGATTTTGTTGTGAGCCGCCCCGAGTCTTCGGAGAGGGGCGGCATACAAATCTCATAAATAATAATAATAATAATAATAATAATAATAATAATAATAATAATAATAATTTGGGGGAGGAAAAGAATCTGCTTATCAGTTATTCATCTGGTTAGCATCCTTAGTCTGGTCAGCTTCAGCACATTATTTTATCCCCTGGTTAGGGCTTTAAAAAAATATTACTCAGAGAGAGTAACAATGAAAGAACTTGCAAGCCAGTAAGAGCTGAGAAAATCATTGGCACCTGGTTAGGGCTGGAAAAAAATATTTGGAGCAAGTTAGAGCAATGAAAAAAAACCTGCAAAGACTTTGGGCTTGGAAAACATTCTTGACAAAGAGTAACAAGGAAAAAGCTTGCAAGCGGGTAAGAGCTGGGAACATCGTTAGCATCTGGTTAGGGCTAGAAAGAAACATTTGGAGCAAGTTAGTGCAATGAAATATGTAATATATCAGACTAAGTTGGTCAGACTTCAATGAACTTGTTTATTTGCAAGTTAAACAACGGAACAGCGATGCGTAGCAATAACAGAATGAACGTAGAATACACAAACGAGAATGCCTCAGAATCTTGACAGCTCTATTTATATAGCAGCTGTCAGCCCCAACAGCCAATCCGGACACAGGGAATTTCCCGCTTTTGTTGTCGCCCAATCCTGGGCGACTTCCCCGTTGTTGGGGACACAGAGTGGGTCTTCTCTGGGTCCCGTCAACTAAACAATGCTGCTTCGTGGGACCCAGGGAAAGACCCTTCTCTGTGGTGGCCCCGGCCCTCTGGAACCAACTCCCCCCAGAGATTAGAATTGCCCTCACCCTACTTGCCTTTTGTAAGCTACTTAAAACCCACCTCTGTTGCCAGACATGGGGGAATTAAGATTCCTTTTCCCCCTAGGCCTTTACAATTGTATGCATGGTATGTTTGTATGGATGTTTGGTTTTTTATATTAAGGGGTTTTTAATTCGCTTTTAATATTGGATTATTATTGTACACTGTTTATGATTGCTGTTAGCCGCCCCGAGTTTCCGGAGAGGGGAATGAATGAATGAATGAATGAATGAATGAATGAATGAATGAATGAATGAATGAATGAATGAATGAATAAATAAATAAATAAATAAATAAATAAATAAATAAATAAATAAATAAATAAATAAATAAATAAATAAATAAATAAATAAATAAATAAATAAATAAATAAATCCTGCAAAGACTTAGGGCTTGGAAAACATTCTTCACAGAGAGAAACAACGAAAGAACCTGCAAGGTAAGAGCTGAAAAGATTGTTAGCAGCTAGTTAGGGTTGAAAAAAAGTAAAAAAAGCTACATTCAGAATATAACACCTGAATTTTCAGTCTCTTTTAGGGAGGAAAAATGTGTGTCTTATACAGTACTCCGAAAAATATGGTAATGACTGATTCACCCTGAACTGCTGCAGATCCTCTTGCGAGAATGAGGTAGGGATTTTTATTGATAGAGAGAAAGAAAACAATTCCTAGAACCTATTTTTGCACCCTGGTTCTTCCCACTGCTGAAGAGAAAGACATTATATGCTTCTTACTTCTACCATGGCTCCTTTCTGGAAGGCTACCAAAGATAAATAGCAAATTATCAAACTGAAATTTCCTCTTAGTTAGTAGAAGAAATTTTAATAGAAATTTCTTCTACTAACTGGTAATACCCACTTGAATATCATATCTCAATCTATGCACCACAGTTCAAAATAGACAATGACAAATTGGAGTGAATTAAGAGAAAAGTGAAGTATCACAGAAATTTATTGATTATAGAAACCAACAGTGGAATAGGGAGTTGAAGAAGGTGTTGTTCTTGTCTCAAAGTTGTCAATCACAGATTGCATAGTCATCTGTTATTTATTGAGTCCTAGGGTGATTGGGAGTAGACTAGATGTTGCAGAAGAGACGGAGTAACGACTCGGACACCAGAGCTGGATTTAAACTTGGGTCATTTTTATCATAATAAATTTGCATAATTTATTAATTAAATTAGCATGAATTAGCATAAATTTGCATAATCAACATATTCAACTATGACCCAGAAACAGTGGACCTGCAGGGTCAAACAAACACTTCCGGGGCGGAAATGATGTAAAAAGGTCAACATTCCTGGGCAACTAAGGGCGTAGTCGATGCTGGTCCAGGTGAGGGACCTCTCCCTCACCTGAGACCCTGCCATGCACTCGCATGAGGGGGGTCCCGCCGGCTCACCCCTACCCTGGGACTTCAATAGCGGGACCCAAAGACAGGTTCCCCCCAAGTGCGCAGGTAGCACCCACCATGGGCTTGGAGAGAACCTGTCAATCATCCCCAAAGATGCCCAAGGGAGAACGCGCAGTTGCTGAACCACCACCCAGATTTCCGCCCCTAACCTGCCACGGAGCGGGGGTCAGATCTCTATCTTGGCCCCCCGACTCCCCCCTCTATCTGCGCCAGCTCACGCAGAGACCGCTGCAGGTCCTGTAAGAAAATGGCGTTCCCCTGTTCTGACAGGTGAACGCCATCGGCCCGGTAAAGCCACGGCCGATCTACGGTGATGAGGGGGTGGGCAACTACAACCCCACCTAATTCCCTGACTGTTTTTCCCACGGCCTTATTCACCCTACGCCTAACCCGGTGGATGGCCCTAAGGGAAATGGCGTCCCTCCAAACGATCCTTGGAAGGATCTCTGACCACACCACTTGCGTGGTGGGCCATACCGTGCGAAGCCACCGCAGGTCTTCGCGCGCTTGGATGATCAGTGGGAGACCACCAAGCAGGCACAGGTCATTGCCACCGAGGTGCAAGACCAGCCATCTGGGTGCGGCTATGGGTTGCCGACCACCCAGTCCCCTCTGGGCGCGACCCTGGGTAGCCGCCCGCCCAGCAGCGCCGGGTACCGCCCTGGGAGGCTGCGTACCCAGCAACGACGGTAGGAGCCCCTCCCACCGCATACCCCTCCGGCCCATCCAAACAACATTGACCCACCGTCCCAACGACAGCTGGGTCCCAATGGCACTCCTGGCTGCTGAGCGGCCGGCCCAGAAGACCATGCTGTGGCCACACAGCAGCGCCGTCGGTTTCTGCCTGGACTGGGAACCTGGAAGAGGACACACACAGAGAGGTTACCTAGCCTAAACCCTGCCCAGAATCCTCAGCGGGCCTAACATAACCCAAATATGCCGCTGACCGCCAGCGGCCGATCTCCTGAATCCGTTGGGCCGGGAAACCAGAGAGTGCCGCGCTAGTGGCGGCGCCGATACGGAACGAATGCGTTCCGTAGCCGGCGGGATCCATGCCTACCTGAGACATAGCCTTAGACACTATCGCCCAGAATTGATACCGGGTCAGGGGGGTGCCATCCTGGTGGACAAAAAGGTACCCACGCCCTGACCCCCGCAAGCCGCAAAAGTACTGCAAAGCAGCCACCGGGCAAACAGACTTATCGGTGGCTGCGCTAAGTTCAAGTCTAACCCCTCTGTGTAACTGATCTGTCTTGGAGTGTCTCACCAAAAGGGAGACACCCCCCTGTCTAAAGGTCAGATCAGTGAGCTGGAAAGCGCGGAGCGACAAGTCAGACTGCGAGGAGGCCATTGCCTCGCTGACCCTAAGGGCCCCAAAAAACATAACACAAGTCGCTGCCCTAAAAAGACGGGCCTCATATTGAGAGGCACACAGACTGTCAAATGTGTGATTAATCAAAGACAGCTGCTGAACCGTCAGGGCCTGACGAGCGTCAGGAGGGAACCCCTGTCGCTCCCGCACCCAGCCTTCCAGCATCCTCCGGATGCGAAAATCACCGGAAACATCACTAACCCCCCCCGCCTTGGACAGAAAGGCGAGGCCGGCTAACCTAGACCTGATAGTCCTGACTGAAAGGCCACGCCCCTTCAGCAGGACACAGAATTCAGCTAGGTGCTCAACCGGGACAGGCCAGCTATGGGGGTAACCCCTACCCTGCCTGAAATCCCCAAACTCCTTACCTGCCCGCTGGTAAGCTCGCAGGGTGCCAGGAGCTACAGATAAGGCGATCGCCCTGGAGGCCTCGTCCCTCCAGCTCTCGGGAGCCCGCCCAGGCTCCACAGGTGGGCTGGAAACACCTCTGGCGACTCTCGGGCCCACGGGGCCAGGGTCCGAAACCTGGACAACTGACCACGGGACAAGGCGTCAGCCACCCCGTTATCTAGTCCCGGGACGTGCCTAGCCAAAAACAATGCGTTCAGAGACAAGGACCTGTGCACAAAATGGCGGACAAGCCGCATTACCCTGTCACTCCTTGAGGACAGGGCATTCACTACATGGACAACCGCTAGATTGTCACACCAAAAATGCACGGTCTTGTCCCTGAACTGCTCTCCCCAGAGCTCTAAGGCCACTACCAAGGGGAAAAGCTCCAAAAAGGTCAAGTCCTTAACCAAAGAACAGGCACTCCATTCCGGAGGCCATGCCGACCAGCACCACTGGTCACCTAACACTACCCCGAAACCGCAAGTCCCTGCAGCGTCGGAACGCAGCTGCAGCTCCGCTTCCAAAAGAAGCTCCTGCCGCCAGAAGGACAACCCGTTAAAATGTTCCAAAAACTCCCGCCACACGCCAAGGTCAGCCCTGACCCCAGCGCATAAGCGGGTACGATGATGGGGCAAACGTAGCCCCTTCATCGCATCATACAACCGGCGAGAAAAGGCCCTACCAGGCACCACTACCCGACAGGCGAAATTAAGGATCCCGGCCAATTCCTGGAGCTGCCGAAGAGTAACCTTCCTGCAGCCCAGGACCGCCTCAATCTTGGTCCTAATTTTAATCAACTTATCCAGGGGCAATCTGGAAGATTGCTCCTCTGAATCCAATTCAATACCGAGGAAGGTAATCCTGGTGGCAGGGCCTTCGGTCTTCTCGGGGGCCAAAGGCACCCCCAATTGAGCACAAAGGGCTTTGAAGTCTCGCATCAAAGCAACGCATTGCCCCGATTGCGCAGGCCCGGCCATCAAGAAATCATCAAGGTAATGAACGACCGAACCCAGGCCACTACGTCTCCTGAGCACCCACTCCAAGAAGGTACTAAAGCTCTCAAAAAGGGAGCAGGAAACAGAACAGCCCATAGGCAATGCCCTGTCCACATAATACCCACATTCGAAATGGAAGCCCAGAAGCTCGAAGTCGCCCGGGTGAATAGGGAGGAGCCGGAATGCCGACTTAATGTCGCATTTACCCATAAGGGCTCCTACCCCACACTCCCTAACCATGGCCACGGCCGCATCAAAGGACGCGTACCGGACTGAACAAAGCTCGTCAGGAATGAAGTCATTCACTGACTCCCCTTTTGGAAAAGACAAATGGTGAATCAACCGAAATTCACCACTCGCCTTTTTGGGGACCACCCCCAGGGGGGACACTCTAAGATTCGAAAGGGGCGGCTCCGGGAAAGGCCCGAGGACCCTGCCCTCGGCAACCTCCTTTCGAATCTTAGCCCGAACAATGTCCTCATGTCCTACAACCGACCTGAGGTTGTCCGACATGAAAGCCTTCCTAACACCCACATAAGGGATCCTAAATCCCTCGGAGAAGCCCCTCAAGAGCAGCTCGGCTCTCGGGCGAGGGTGGTAGTCGACCAACCAACCCTCGAGCACAGACACATTAATTGGGCTGGGCCCCTTTTCCCCCAGCTGGAGGGGGAGGTTTTCCTGGCCCCCCGCCCTTCTTCTCCGCCCCTTTCTTGGGGCGGGGACAGACTGAAGCTGCATGGGACCCCCCACAATTCCCGCAGGCATGCTTGTACTTACAAAAGGGACGAAAACACGCCCCCTTTGCAGCAAACTCATGACAAGCGGGTGAGGCCCCCTTGCCAGCCACACCAGGAGTCACCTTGGCCGGTGAAGCCGCGCCAGGCTCCTCCTCCATGAAGTGCCCACTATCCGTACGCTCGCACCCTTCCTTACCAGACATATGCGTGGCCCGGAACCACAGGTCCGGAACCACCATATCCCATGGCAAGTTAGGCTCAACCGCCATCCTCATACGGAAACCCTTATCATAATGGCGCCATATGGTGCCCTTATATTCGAAGTGGGCCCTAGCAATCAAATCGATATACTTAAACATGGCAGAGGCCATAGCCGGCTGCCTTTGAATCACCACAGACCCATAAGTAAGAAAAGCATACAGCCATGAGCTGAAGCATTTCGTTACTTTAGTCTTCTTGGTTTTCTCCCCCGGGACAATCTCTTTCTCCTGCTTGGGAACCTCTCGGTTCAAAAGCGAAAAAAGATCCACGTATTCTCCCCTCCATATAGCCTCCTTGACCGAAGGGTGAAGGTGGCATCCTAGAGGGGTAGACGGCAACCCGCACGGGATAGCCCCTGCTTTAATGCAAGCGAACGGGTCCCATACCGAGTTGGCCGCCACACCAAAAAACCCCGCCCCGTGGGGGTAGGGCAAGACGGGGAGCGGGGGCATAACAGCAGGGGCTGGGGGAACCCACCCCCCTGCCCCAGGCACCGCAGGTGTCCCCGCAGGACCCGTCCCGGGCAGCGAAGCAGGGCCGGCCGCCGGCGGCCCCGAAGGAGGAACCGGCTGTGCCTAAACCTGCCCGCAGGTGCCCGTGGAGGACCCCAAAAAACTGGACCCGCTCCCAACCCCTGCCGAGGGAAAACCCGGGGTGGGGGAAGGAAGAAAGGACAGCGGTGTAGTGTGTGGTGCAGCCTCACCTGCCCCGTACGGGGTTGATGACATCCACGGGGGGCCCATTGTTGCAGGGCCTGGGAAAGCCGCCATCGGCCCTGCCGGGGCCTGTCGTCCAACCGGAGCCATCTGCCCAGCCTGGGCCGCCGCAGGATCTCTCCCCAACGCTGCAGGAACTTGATCGAGGGACCCACCGGAGCCCGCACCGCTTCTCCACTGCTCGAGCTCGTCGAGCCTCTCCAACACCCTGGCCCAAGACATTGCGGGAGAAAGAACAGGTTGAGGGGCAGGAGGCAACGAAACCACCCCCCTTGCTCGGGGACCACCCCCGTAGGCCCCTCCCTACTGGCCCGAGCCCGGGCAGAAGGCCTAAGGGCCCTCCTGGGCCGCGCAGCCGGCGGAGCCGTAGGGGCAGTAGCAGGCCTCTTTTTGGGAGCCATCCCAACTCCTAATTATAGTATGCAGGGAGCAACCTAACTACCTGGATTGAACTCCCCACCGTCTGGTGACAATCCAAGGTCCCCCACCACTGGGCCCCACCTAAAGCAAGTACCGGCAAGGGGGGAAGCCCTTGCCCCCCCCCAGGCCCCTTCCCTCAGGCGGTAAAGGAAAAAACCTCCCTGCACAGGTAGGCCTCAAGGCCTGCAATCCGGCCTCCCCCCAGCCCAAGACCGGGGACCCAGCAACCGAAACGCCCCCACCGCGCCCTCCTCCCGGCCGGGAGGAGGTTACCAGTCCCCCTCGGGCCCGAGGGGGATCCTCCAAAAGAAAGCTCGCCGAGTCGATTGGAGCCTCAAACCGTTCGGTGAAGAGCAAGCAACTTTTCGCCCCCTCGGTCGGCCACAAAATGGCGGCCGCGACACGAGGGCACCTAAAATGGCGACAGAGCAGCACTCAGCCGAGTGTCTGCTCTTTGGCACAGGTCCGGGCGAAAAGGCTTTCTTCCCGGCCTGCTGTCCCTTAAATAGGGCCAGCAGGCCCCGCCCGGACCCGACGTCATGCCCAGCCACGTGGGCTGGGCATTCTCGGCCGAAATCTCGCCTCGCGAGATTTCGGCCGAAAACAAGATGGCGGCCGCCATCAGAAGGGTCCGAGTCTGCCCGGCCCTTCAGCAACAGCGCTGTGGGGCCGGTAAGTCAGCCGGCGATAATATCTAACCAATTTTTAACTTTATCACTCTATACTAAACCATTTTTTAAAAATACCAGAATATGAGTGATGTATACCCTTTTGCTTGAAATTGGTTCCTTCAAAGCCAATTCTATAATAAACTAGGATCATACTTTGTCCAGTTCAGTTGATATTAAGAAAACTCAGAGAAAGTGACAGTGGTGAAATTTGTCTCATTGAATCAATGCTTGGGTGGAAACAGTCAGTAGATTCAATTTCTGGAGAAATTATAAAATATAATATGTCCTTTTAAAAGGGTGTGTTATTTCAATTTAACCAACTGGATTGTGACCAGAATTGTGATCACAAGGCCATTTTTTAAAACTGAGAAACAGATATCTAAGCACAAACAACAGAGAAGTCCACGTTGGCCCCACCAATGATTTATTGAGGCATAGCCATGAAAGCTGAAACATCATCAACATAGGTTGTTCCAGCTAATATCTGGAATCATCCAACAGAATAAATAGAAGTATCCCTAACACAGTAATGTAAGTTTATCCAATTCTGAAGTCAATAAAACAATATAGTTTCCTATGTATAGTATAAAGTCACACATGTTTTCCTCATCATCACTACACTGTAGTAGTAGTAATGTAAATGTAAACTGTGCATTTAATTATATTCAGACTAACAATGAAAATCAGGTTTTTCTGGTAATGTGGAAATCCTATTGTACTGTAATACTGTTCAATAACTTTTTCAGCGTTATATAAGGGACGAGTCTGCTTTATTTGTTTTGTTGAAAGTTTGCTACATTTGAGGATAAGGTGGTATTTATTTCACCAATCAAAATCACCTGACCTTACATTGTTACCCAATCAGGAAGTCTCCACCAAGATAGAAATGTTTTTTTATCGCCTAGGCTCAAAATAGGCTCCTAAATCAATAACTAACAAACAAAAACCTCATGACACATTTCTCACAAAGCAGCTTGGTCTTCTAAATATGAATGAAAAGATTGTAGGATGCTCGGAAGGGATTGGGCAGAGGCTCAAGATCAAAAAGTTGATGACAATCCAGTTTTCTATAAATGTCGCACACAACAGCTCTCTCTGTGTACCCATTCAGTTTTTCCTTTGCCTGCCTCATCTGAATTTTCCTACCAACTTCCTGAAGGCGCTTCCTGATTTCTCACCGTAAACATCCTCTGTTTGACTAAGTGTTCCAAACGATGTGATGCCTTCCTTTGCCCCTGTGAGAACTGCATATGCTTCGCTATCTTTGATTTCTTCTTGCTGGTATCAGCAAGCTGGAAATGGGTCCTTTTTTTCTTTTTTAGTAAGTGCTGCTGAGCCTATGAGACTTCCACCCGTTAGGAAGGGGCAAGAACTTGCTGGTCCATTAAAGCACAAATAACTTTTCCCACTGACACCGAGCTATTTCAGCCTGCGTGATAAATGCTACTTGTGTTTTTACAATAGCGATGGAGCCCTTATATGAAAGATGAGAAAAAGCTCTGAACTTCTGCCAAAGAAGTTACCTTAGAAAGTGGGAAAGGGTCAGAGGTTTCCCTTTCCCCCTTGAGCAAGAACCCTCTGTTGCACATGGAGACTGCTTTGTGTGAATCTTGGGGCTTTCTAAAGCATCCATCATTCCATGCTCCTTTAGGAATGGGTCATATGTCTTGGTGGCAATGTTTTTCCCACGAAGCGGCCTGCAAAAGATCCCCTTGCTCAATAGCATCTTGAAGAACTGTTGACACAGCTGCTAGTGGGGGCCAGTATCAGGGTTTTTTTTTTAGGGATGGCAAAGGGGCAATTGTCCAGGTTTCCCTGAAGTGCAGCATTAGACAAAAGACCATGTGGGGAGAAAATAAAAAGAGAAGATCTACCTCAGTCCTTGGCTTAGCGGATTCAGTGAAATAATTGCTACCATGGATGGAGAAAACGCGATTCACCAGAGCAAACGTGGCTTGCCCTGCATTTATTGCTTTGATTTTTAAAGCTTGCAGAAAACAGCTGACCAGCTTTACAACAATAAGATTTATCTTCTCCTAATGTTTACATGTTGAGCTGCAAAGCGTGCAGCCTCTGGGCCAAAGAGGGCTGGTTTTTATAGAACTCTGCAGGAAGACAATCATTTTGCACCCCTTGTAATCCTTTGATGGCGTTTAATCCTTTTGCTGAGAGCTAAAGACAGGTTCATTTATCCCGACATCCATAACCCCAAATCATCCATGGAGCTCTGTGGTCAGGTGGAGAATTAAACGGCATTTCCCCCTATCGCCTTATCTAAAATATTGTCCTTCATTATAATGCAAATGCTGATGAAGAGCACTGAGTTGAGGAAGGCCAAAGATTTAACTACGTTTGGGAACAACTTCTTCCTAGACATTTCAGAGATGCAGCTCCCTATTGCTAGAAAGGAAAAAATGTTAAAACATTGTACTTTAGGGAAGACATAATACCCGTAGATTATGAAAATTATGTTGGGCATTCCGGTTACACCAAACTTATTTATTTATTTGTTTGTTTGTTTGTTTGTTTGTTTGTTCGTTCATTCGTTCATTCGTTCATTCATTCATTTGTCCAATACACAAATACACAAATTGTTCCTTTCTTTTGACTTGCTGGTATTCCAGCTACTAGAATGGGGAAAGACAGGGCTGTTCCAATTCAAAATCTCCAAGTATGAGAGCTGCTATGTGACAAGTGTTATATAAGTACTCCCAGTCCTAGAAATGTTTGGTTGTCCATTCAAAATGTTCTCTTAGTGGGTAAATTCTCATTATCCCTATTTTGATAGCCAAGTATTTTGTAATAACATTTCTTTTCAGTGAAACTTTGATCTCTCTGTCTTTCTACGTCAATCCTCAGTGGCACATATACTCTTCCACAATGATGTGGGTGGGGCAATTTTTGATATAAAAGTGCTTAATGGTTCATTGTTTACCATGCAACTGAAATAATTGAGAGAGAAATTCCTTGGGCACATCCAGGGTGATGTTAAACTGCAGTATCAACAAGGCCGTGACTGGAGTCTGGAGAAGTTTAGGATACAGCATAAAGCTCTTTCAAGGGCTAATCTCAAATACTTATTTTAACTGCTCTGTTGACATTTCATCACTATTGCAACAGTAGCATTGCCTAAGCACACCAGGACTATATTTGGGTTTCATCTGGTATATCTGCCATGGCAACATAGCCAGATTCATATTTCTTCTCCCCAGAAAATAATATTTTAATATTATTTAATATTATACTTGCTAATCTAATATTAGCAAGTTGAAGAAGGCCACATTCTCTTTGATGATGTAGAAAGCTATCTACACGTATGTATGTATGTATGTATGTATGTATGTCAGAGGTGGGTTGTTGCCAGTTCAGACCAGTTCCTTAGAACCAGTAGTGGAAATTTGGTGCTGCCCATTGAACTGACAGTGATGACCAGCAGTCCGCACTCCTGATCAGGTCCTCCGGTCTCCATGGATTGCAAAAAAAAAAAAAAAATCCTCTGTGCATGCGCAGGAAGTCATTTCCGATGGAAGTGCAAAATGTGCACTTCTGTCGTGATGCGAACAGGTGAAGAAGGTAAGTAAAGCCCAACTCGATGTATGCATGCATGTATGCATGTATATGTATAAAGTTTTATACGGTATTTCATAACTACCTGATTTGTTTTCCCGTCCCTTTATTACAACCCCCCCATGTTTGTTCAATGGTTGCACAACTTCAGTACTCTGGTCAGTGTCATGAGGTCAAAAATGCTGTTTGCACCAAGGCACTTGCCTTACAGTGAAAGTTGACACCTTAATGTTCCAGCAGGAGGCTGGGAAATGTAAAACCTCATTTGCTCAGAAAACCTCTGGAAACAATAAGATTTTTAAAAAATACATTAATCGCAGCAGTAGCAGCCTTGCAAAGACCCATTGACCTTTCTGTAGAATTGGTCAAAAAAAGAGAGAGTCTAGAACTTTCATCAGCCTCTATTAGATTTATCAGAACTATTGTTATTGTTATTAAGTAAATTAAACCCTAGCTTATTACATGTAGATATATAAAACATATCCTTCAGTTCATTGATTGCTGTTTCCCCTGGTATCTGCTTCTCCTTTTAATTCCTCTCTTTTCCTGATAGTTTTTTATCTTTTCATTTCTCAGTCAAACTGATTCTGTGGCTGTATTTCAAAATACTAGTTAGCCAATGCAACACAAGCCTCTATAATTGGTGTCTCTTGAATTTGGTCTATCTCTGCATTTCAAAATCTTGCTAATATCCTTTTTTCTTTTTTCTTTTGGTGAAACATGCTTCTTCACTAGCATCTGGCTCCAATCCTTCCCCGCAGGGAGGCGGAACCAATGAAGATGTTCCGCCCCAGATGCCTGATGGACCCAGAGGGCTTTCAGACGGCGCTTGGGGTTATTCCAGAGGCACTCATCCACAGTTCGGCGGAGTCTCTTGCGGAGGCCGGGAACAGGGCTGCGACGGAGGCTCTTGACCGGATTGCGCCTTTGCGACCTCTCCGTGGCGTTAGACCCCATAGAGCCCCATGGTTCAACGAGGAGCTCCGGGAGTTGAAACGCCAAAAGAGACGTCTAGAAAAGCGATGGAGGAAGAGTAGATCTGAATCTGATCGAACACTTGTAAGAGCTTTTATTAAGACTTACAAAGTGGCGCTCAAGGCGGCAAGATGCGCGTACCATGCCGCCTTGATTGCATCAGCAGAATCCCGCCCGGCCGCTCTGTTTAGGGTGACCCGCTCACTTCTCAACCAGGGGGGAGTTGGGGAGCCCTTGCAGAGTAGTGCCGAGGATTTTAACATGTTTTTCGCTGATAAAGTCGCTCAGATCCAGGCCGACCTCGACTCCAATTGTAAAACAGAGTCAACTGACAACGAGTCAGTCGAGGTGACTGGGGCACGTACTTGTCCACCTGTCTGGGAAGAGTTTGATCTGGTGACACCTGATGAAGTGGACAAGGCCATTGGAGCTGTGAGTTCCGCCACCTGTTTACTGGATCCGTGTCCCTCCTGGTTGGTTTCGGCCAGCAGGGAGGTGACACAGAGCTGGGCCCAGGAGATTACCAACGCTTCCTTGGGGAGGGGAGTTTTTCCAACACTCTATAAAGAAGCGCTCGTGTGCCCCCCTCCTCAAGAAGCCCTCCCTGGACCCAGCCGTACTTAATAACTATCGTCCAGTCTCCAACCTTCCCTTTATGGGGAAGGTTGTTGAGAAGGTGGTGGCACTCCAGCTCCAGCGGTCCTTGGAAGAGGCCGATTATCTAGGTCCCCAGCAGTCGGGTTTCAGGCCCGGTTACAGCACGGAAACCGCTTTGGTCGCGTTGATGGATGATCTCTGACGGGCCCGGGACAGGGGTTTATCCTCTGTCCTGGTGCTCCTTGACCTCTCAGTGGCTTTCGATACCATCGACCATGGTATCCTTCTGCACCGGTTGGAGGGGTTGGGGGTGGGAGGCACTGTCCTCCAGTGGTTCTCCTCCTACCTGTCTGGCCGGTCGCAGTCGGTGTTAGTGGAGGGTCAGAGGTCGGCTCCTAGGTCTCTCCCTTGTGGGGTGCCTCAGGGGTCGGTCCTCTCCCCCCTGCTATTTAACATCTACATGAAACCTCTGGGCGAGATCATCCAAGGACATGGGGTGAGGTATCATCAATATGCTGATGATACCCAGCTCTACATCTCCACCCCATGCCCAGTCAACGAAGCGGGGGAAGTGATGTGCCGGTGCCTGGAGGCTGTTGGGGCCTGGATGGGTGTCAACAGACTCAAACTCAACCCGGATAAGACGGAGTGGCTGTGGGTTTTGCCTCCCAAGGACAATCCCACCTGTCCGTCCATTACCCTGGGGGGGGACTTATTGACCCCCTCATAGAGGGTCCACAACTTGGGCATCCTCCTCGATCCACAGCTCACATTAGAAAACCATCTCTCAGCTGTGGCGAGGGGGGCGTTTGCCCAGGTTCGCCTGGTGCACCAGTTGCGGCCCTATCTGGACCGGGACTCATTGCTCACAATCACTCATGCCCTCATCACCTCGAGGTTCGACTACTGTAATGCTCTCTACATGGGGCTACCTTTGAAAAGTGTTCGGAAACTTCAGATCGTGCAGAATGCAGCTGCGAGAGCAGTCATGGGCTTCCCTAGGTATGCCCATATTTCACCATCACTCCGGTCACAATTCAAAGTGTTGGTTATGACCTTTAAAGCCCTTCATGGCATTGGACCAGAATATCTCCGAGACCGCCTCCTGCCGCATGAATCCCAGCGACCGATTAGGTCCCACAGAGTGGGCCTTCTCCGGGTCCCGTCAACTAAACAATGTCGGTTGGCGGGCCCCAGGGGAAGAGCCTTCTCTGTGGCAGCACTGGCCCTCTGGAACCAGCTCCCCCCGGAGATTAGAACTGCCCCTACTCTTCCTGCCTTCCGTAAACTCCTTAAAACTCACCTCTGCCATCAGGCATGGGGGAACTGAAACATCTCCCCCTGGGCATGTTTAATTTATACATGGTATGCTTGTGTGCGTGTCTGTTAGTATATGGGGTTTTTAAATCTTTAAATATTTTAAATTTAGTCGGATTATTTATGATTTGTTCCACTTGTTGTGAGCCGCCCCGAGTCTTCGGAGAGGGGCGGCATACAAATCCAAATAATAAATAAATAAATAAATAAAATCTAACAAGTCTTTGGAGAGGGGCGGCATACAAATCTAATAAATTTTTAATAAATTGTTGTTAATCTACTTTTCTATTACATGCAAATGAAGAAGAAGGTAGGAGAACTGGCAACCATGCTGCAGATACACAGTATCCTGTGTCCTGTATTAAATCTTTTCATGCTCCTTGTAGCATGATCTTAAGGAAGAGTGGTTTGCCTATTTCCAAGATGTTTTTAATTTTAATAGTCTTTCCTACAGTTGTAAAGTATCTTGATAGTTCTTTATTCAGACACTAATTTATCTGCTTATCTTTCTATATCAGCCAAGGTCAAGTTAGATGTTGGTAATACCAACTACTGTATTTTTCGGAGTATAAAGATGCACCTTAGTTTTTGGGGAGGGAAATAGGGAAAAGAATCTGCTTACCAGGTATTCCTCTGGCTAGTGTCCTTAGTCTGGTCAGCTTCAGCACATTATTTTATCCCCTGGTTAAGGGCTTAAACAAAATTTATTCTGAGAGACTAACAGTGAAAGAGCTTGCAAGCCAGTAAGAGCTGGGAACATCATTAGCACCTGGAAAGAAACAGTCTGAGCAAGTAGAGCAATGGAAAAAACTCTGCAAAGACTTAGGGCTTGGAAAACATTCTTCGCAGAGAGTAATAATGAAAGAGCTTGCAAGCCCTAAAAGTTGGGAACATTGTTAGCATCTGGTTAGAGCTGGAAAGAAATATTTGGAGCAAATAGAAAATGAAAAAAAAATCAAAGAAAGGGTTTGAAAAACATTAAACATAGAAACATAGATAGACAGGAGAAAAAGACTTCATGGTCCATCTAGTCTACCCTTATACTATTACCTGTATTTTATCTTAGGATGGACATATGTTTATCCCAGGCATGTTTAAATTCAGTTACTGTAAATTTACCAACCACGTCTGCTGGAAGTTTGTTCCAAGCATCTACTACTCTTTCAGTAAAACAATATTTTCTCACGTTACTTCTAATCTTTCCCCTGACTAACCTCAGATTGTGCCTCCATTCTTGGGGTAAGCAAAGTTATTGTTTATTCAGCTGAAGTAGAAGAATAATGAACAATATCAATAACATCTCTCAGATCAAAAGTTGTAGGAAAATGAAAGATGTCAAGATGCTTACTTTTTGTTTAAAAAAGAGAAAAGAAATGGAAATTATTGAATTCAGGACGTGGTAGATCCATTCTCACATCAGAAAGGCTTCTGTGTCCATCATAATTGGTCCCTCTAAATACAGTTCTTGATGAAGATACTAATTGGACTATTCAAGACATTGATGAGAAAAGCAGGAGTCAATTAGTTCTGGACCAAAATTGAACCCAGAATTTATGTTGCTAAGTGAGAAATTTGTCCCATTGTATGACATTTCTTGCTAAGTGAATCTGGTTTCCTGGTTGACCTTGCTTGTCAGATGGTCGCAAAAGGGGATCACTTGATCCCAGGACACTGCAACCCTCATGAATATGAACCAATTGTCAAGCATCTGAATGTAAATTGCATGACCATGGGTGTTGCAGTATAGCATAATGTTAGAATAGGATATCATGATTATATATATCTGGACCTCTAGCATAAAAATACTCTGCTTTCCCTGAATCTATTATAAGCCAGGATAGGACGGCGCTAACTTGTCTAGTCTGTATTCCTGGTAATTACTGGTGAAGGGAAACAAAAGGGCTCAATAAACATCTCACTGATAAACAAAGTTTATATCACTCCGGACAGGACGTTATACGATCAAAGCGGGAGATTTACATTGCCTGAAGCATACACAGGACGAGAGGGTGATTAAGGAAGATTAGTTGTGATAAGGCAGAAGGCTTCAGAGAAATTAGGTGTGAGAAACATCTGCTCTTAGGAAGTGTTTCTAGGAAATTGTTTTGTGATATCTGTGGGAAAAGGAAGAACTCAAAAATATGTTTGAAGTTATGTTATTGGATGTTTGTGTATCACTTGACATGTATGTGTAATTATCCCCATTTTCTTATGTTCCCAAATAAAAAGAGGTACATGGTTCTAGGATTTTTGTTCGTGAGTGATCCCACACGGCTGGGTTGCACTTAGTCCCATTGAAGACATTGTCTTCATTAGGGACTTTGACAGCATCCACACATGGGGGATACTGCAAGGGTCATAAGTGTGAAAAATGGCCTTAAATCACATTTTTCAGTGCCACTGTAACTTTGAATGGACACTAAGTGAACTATTGCAAGCTGAGGACTACTGTACTCATAAATGTTGACAATTTTACAAAAGTGGTCCAAGTTACAGACAAAAGTCCAGAATAGAACATCAAAGCCCTATAACTAATTGTTATGCAATAGAACAGAAGGTCAGCATCAAAGGACAAAGAAAGATTCAGATTGTTTATAAGAACGCAAGTAGCTCTCCTCAGAAAAAGTCTTATAAAGCAGGGCTCTTCGGCTCATTATTCCCTTCATGAAATTTCAAATTGTTCATCAACCCCTGTACTACTTGAAGCGACAGTACTATGTATAGACCTTAGATACTCTCATTATCATTTGGCGTCAATATCAACCACTTTTGGGGAAACCCTGCCTTAAAGCAAAAGCTTATTTTTCAGTGATTGGGTGACACAAGTGTTATGTACACATCTATATGGACTCTAAAACATTTTCCCCCTTCAAATCGTAATCTTTGGACAGCCCATTATGTAACATTCCCAGATATATTTAACTTCTATTAACTTTTGTGTCCAAGAACAATGGATGGCAGCGCAGTTCATTCATTATTGTTATCTACATGACAGTTAAGTCCGATTTGGTAGTTCACGGCACTTCATTATGTAATGGATTTATCTGCCCTTTGAAGACTTTGAAAAAGTGACTTTGAACATTCATAAGAGAGGTAATCTACAAACCAGGCAAGTAATGCTTTTATGGATAGCACATATGTAACAGTTCTCACCAAGAACTGTTTTTAAGGCCTCTCCTACTCACCTGTGTGTTCTTGCTGATATCTGCAGTCATTTAAAGGGCATATATTAATGTTTGCTATGTTTTACTGTTTTGCTAACCACCTGGAGACTTAAGAACAGAAAAACTCAAAATCTAGATGAATGGATGAATAAATAAATAATATTGGGGCATCTAGTGAGTGGTGGCCTCTTAACAACCCCTGTTGTGAAGGTCTGCTTCATAAAGGCACCATCTAGAATCAAAATACATCTGCAATTAAAATCATATGCTGACAAAGTTTGAATTGTGTCTAAATATTTTCATAAGATAGGATCAGCAACCAGAGCAGCAATATTTCAAAGAACTAAGCTTGGCCAAGAAACAAATTATGTCAAATGCTTAAGAAAACAAGTGGGAAATCTCCTAGCCATCCATATAGAAAGGTGCTTATTTAGGGCAAAAAATAATACATGAAGTGTATCGGTGTCGCCAGATATTCTTCACAGAGAACGCTGAAGAGGCAGTCTTTGTGAATTGTAATTTAATGTTGTCTTCTGGAGAGAAGTCAAACGTGGCTAACTAGATATTTTTCAAAAGCAGGGCCCTCATCCTGATGGCTCAAATTCAGCATGACATCTAAGCTATTAAATAGGCCATAAACTTCAACAAGTTGGTAAACAAAATGGGCTTATCTAACACAGATTAGCCCCACATGTCTTCCATTATTTATGTGAGGAGAGAGAGAGAGAGAACCGACCAGTTCAGGAAGAATAAAAATGCAGACATGGGTTCCTCCCAGTTTGGGCTGGTTCACCCAAACTGGTAGCAACCCGCTAGTGACATCATGATGATGTCACAGAATTGGTTCAGTTAGTGCCAGTCTGTGAGTGCCACCATCTTGGATTTTCTTTCAATTTTTCTCCACATTTGTTTACAGAGATTTTTTTCTTCTTCTGAGCATGCAAGCTGAGTTTTCACCACTGCATTGGGGGGGGGGGGAGTTGGGGGTAGATTTTTTTGCCACTGAGCCTGCAACATGGGAGGAAGCAAATCGGCAGGGAAGTAAGTTAGAACCCACCCCTGGAAGAATGTTTGAAGCATGTATTTATTCTTATAAGCTGAAGATGATTAAATGAAAACATCTGTTAGTTTAACTTCTGTTCCTCAGAAGAAGCTGGGAAATACACAGTTAAGACATTGTAAAGGTTTCCTAGGAATTGCTGCAAAAAATAATGATAAGCTAATGATGACACCATGTCAAAGACAGCTAAATCATATCATGTCAGTTTTCTCTAACCAAGCATGTTCCAAATACATTGGGTTATAATTCCCAACTTCTAGGCAAGTCTTTCTAATGCTGGGAATTGCAGCGCAGGCGGAGTAACAGTCGGACACAAGGTATGGGTATAATGGGGTCACTTTTATTCAACCAAACTCAACTTATCTTTATTTAACCAATTAACACCCCTTGACCTGCAGGGTGCATAAATCAAATGGGGGCGGAGTTAACTTTTCCAACAAACTCAACAGAGCAACTCTCGGACGAAAACTCCTTGCCTGGGTGCAGGGTCATGGTAAAATTACACCTGCCCCCTGCACCATTACCACGCCCCCCATGGCGTGTGGGATGGCTCGCTACTAGTCTATGTTAATCCCCAGCCAGCGAGCCACAGGAGCGACCCCCTCCCCGAACCCAAGCCGGTCGAGCCCTGTAATCCGAGAAGGAGCTCGCCCCTCACCTCACTAGAGGTGCCCCTAAAGGAGATCACACAATTGCTTACTCCATTTTCCGCCCCCTATCGGCCTCCCCCCCAGTGACCTTGAGGGGGGGCTCTAGTTGGTGAGTCTACCCCCTAACCGCACTCCCACGCACAGAGTGGAGTAGGCGAAAAAGCAATCACAGCTCGGCCAATTTGCTGTGACTGCAAAAAAATTCCTACTCGGCCCCGAGGGCAACCCATCATATGCACCCTGTAACAGGAGGGAGGGCGGGCGGGTGTCCCACGACGATCCGGGCGAGAGGAACTGCGCCACGAGGCATCCCCTTTTATAGGGCTGCCTCCCTCTCGCCCTGGCCAATCGGTGCCCAGCGCACCCAGACTACGTCCACTCGCGGCCCCCTGCTGACGTGGGGGCCGCGGGTCCGCCCCCAACATGGGCGGCCTCCTTCCCCCGCCGATCGCCGCAACAGCCGCCAGCCGGTAAGTCAGCCTCGGGCATTATATCCCAGTGAGCCCAAGTTTATTTCTTTATTTATGTTAGAGTTGAAAGGGACCATGCAGGTCATCAAGTCCAACCCCCTGCCTGAGCAGGAATCCTAAAGCACCCCAGTCCAATGGCAGTCCAATCTCCTCTTGAAAGTGTCCAGAGTTGGGAGTTCACAACCTCCACAGGGAGGTTGTTCCACTGGTTGATCGCTCTGAACCATCAGGAAGTTCTTCCTTACTTCTAGGTTGAATCTCTCCTTGGTCAGCTTCCAGCCGTTGTTCCTCGTCCGGCCCCTCTTGTGCTCTGGAGAATAGAGTGGCCCCCTCCTCTCTGTGGCAACCCCTCATATACCTATATACAGCTATCATGTCCCCTCTGGCCCTCCTTTTCTCTAGGCTATCCATGCCCAGTTCCCGCAAGTTAAGGGTCTGTAGAAAGCCATAAGGTGGGTATCAAAGCAGGCAAGATGGCAATTGAACCATCATAATCAAAGACCTTAACACACATAGAAAAGGCATAGGACTTAGATCATTTATTTATTTATATTTATTTATTAGATTTGTATGCCGCCCCTCTCCATAGACTTGGGGGCCGGGGCAGTTAATAACAATAATAAAACAACATATAACAAATCTAATATTTAAAATAACTAAAAACCCTTATTAAAAAACCAAACATAAACACAAATATACCATGCATAAATTGTATAGGCCTGGGGGAATGAATATCTCAATTCCCCCCATGCCTGGCGACAGAGGTGGGTTTTAAGGAGCTTACAAAAAGGCAAGGAGGGTGAGGGCAATTCTAATCTCTGGGGGGAGCTGATTCCACAGAGAAGGCTCGAGTTTGCGGAGAGGGACGGCATATAAATCCAATAAATCTAATCTAATCTAATCTAATCTCTTCCCCTGGGTCCCGCCAAACAACATTGTTTAGTCGACGGGACCCCGGAGAAGGCCAACTCTGTGGGACCTAACTGGTCGCTGGGATTCGTGCAGCAGAAGGCGGTCCCGGAGATATTCTGTTGGCTGTGGTCCCCATCATATTTGTATTAGTTGTACTCTGTGGACACTATTGATTGTACAGTGATCTCTCGATTAGCGCAGGGGTTACGTTCCAAGACCTCCCGCGCTAACCGATTTCCGCGTTATACTGGATGTGGAAGTAAAACCACCATCTGCGCATGTGCGCCATTTTTTCATGGCCGCACATGCGCAGATGGTGGAGTTTGCGTGTGGGCGGCGGGGAAGACCAAGGGAAGGTTCCTTCAGCCGCCCAACAGCTGATCTGCTCCGCAGCGCGGAAGCAGCGAGGAGCCGAAGATGGGGTTTCCCCGTTGCCGCGCTGCGGAGCGGATCAGGTGTTGGGCGGCTGAAGGAACCTTCCCTTGGTCTTCCGCCGCCCAGGCAAAGGGAAACCCCAAGATCACTTGCCGCTTGCCGCTTGCCGTATTGCAGCTTGAGCCTTGCTTCGCCTCCTTCGCTGCAATACGGCAAGCGGCAAGCAATCTTGGGGTTTCCCCTTTGCCTGGGCGGCGCTGGGGCCATGCGAGCCACTCATCTAGGGGGGCGTGGACCGGCAAGGTGCCCTCCGCTCTCTCTCTTTCTCTCCCTGTTACCGGTGTGGTATAAGAGAGAGAAAGAAAGAGAAAGGAGGGCGACTTGCCAGTCCACGCCCCCCTGGATGAGCGGCCCCGCATGGCCCCAGCGCCGGACTCCATTGCCGAACGCCGAAACCGGAAGGGGCGAGGTGGGGGGGGGAGAACGGGAGGCTCAGCATTCCGTCAGTCGCAGCGCTGGCTGTCAACTTTTCTTTTTAGCACTGGGGAGGCAAGTCAGCTCCTGCCCAGTTTTAAAAAGAAAAGTTGACAGCCAGCGCTGCGGCTGACGGAATGCTGAGCTTCCCGTTCTCTCTCCGCCCCCTCGCCCCTTCGCCCCCCTGTGTTCCTAGGAGAAGTGCTGGTGAGGAGCAGAAGGTCTGTCTTGCCTCAATCCCCAGCACTTCTCCTAGGAACACAGGGAGGCGAAGGGGCAAGGGGGGGGAGAGAAAACGGGAGGCTCAGGAAGGGAGCTCGGGAAGGAGCCCACGGTCAGTCAGCTGCGGGCGGGAGGAAGGCGATTGTTCCGCTGCCGCCAGCATGGCCTGGCTGGCAGCGGAAGATGTAACGGAGCCCACGGGGGATTCGCCTTCCTCCCACCCGCAGCCGAGACTGATCGTGGGCTCCCTTCGCAACCTCGGAGAGCTTCCAGGGCATGAAAGCTCACGAAAACCAGGAAGCTCTCCGAGGTTGCGAAGGAGCCCACGATCAGTCGGCTGCGGGCGGGAGGAAAGCGAATGCCACGGGGCTGGGCTCGGCTCCCCCCCTCGGCTCCCCCCCTTACCAGCCCCGCCGCGGAAGGCTCCATTCTGTTCCCTGCCGGCCCGATTGAGCGGCCGGCGGTCTCCATTCAGGGAACAGAATGGAGCCTTCCGTGGCGGGGCTGGTAAGGGGGGGAGCCGAGGGGGGAGCCGAGCCCAGCCCCGTGGCATTCGCTTTCCTCCCGCCCGCAGTTGACGTCCACCCCCTCCTCGGTGTCCCCGGCACCCAGCGTCCCCATGCCGCCTCCACCTCCCGGTAATGCGCCCGACCTCTGCCTCTCTCTTTCTCTCTCATATACCACACCGGCAACAGGGAGAGAAAGAGAGAGAGAACTAGCGTGGACTTATTTTTTATTTTTTAATATTTTATTTTGTTAATTAATATTTTTTGAAAAACCGCGTTGCAGCGTTTCGCGCTAATCGAGACTGTGCTAATCGAGGGATCACTGTATCAAACTAAGATCCAAAAAACAAGAAGCACAAACAAGATCCAACAACAGCCCTCTCCGATGTATGAAGATAGTGTCCACAGCAACTTGATGAATTACTCATGTGTTGTGATGACAAATTAGCAAGATAAAGTGTTATGCATGTTGCCTTGAGTTCCTGGTGAAAAAGCAGGATATAAATCTAACGGATAATTTTTTTTAAAAAAAGTATTTATTGGGAATGTGACTCCCAGAAGTACCAATAGCAGTGGGAGATGCTGTCTTAACACATCTGCTTCAGAGTATATCATAGGTAAGTTGTTTTAGCTTACTTAGTTGCTATTTTTCTTTGCTAACCCTTTAGTTCTTTTAAACTTTGGTCTTTTTCATAAACAGGAATTCTGAACATTAGGTTCAAATTTATGTCATTTAGCTTTGTCCAATAATAATAGCTTCCGGGTATGTTGAATTTTAACTGTGAAAATTCTGAACTTAAATGATATGTCAGGAAGATACAAGATTGAAGAAAACCAACATAAGTTATATAGCCATACTATTCGGGAGGTAAGAACTTCAACTGACTGTAAGAATATAAATATCCGCTAGGAGGTAAACCCAGACAATTATTCTTCGTTATAAACCACTCTTCCTTGGTTTGCACATTTCTTTTTTCTGTTAGCTGGTTTTGCACATCTCTTAAAGTGGGAATAGCTTTAGGATATAGATGAGGTTCCGGATGCCAAATGCATTACTGGATTTGCAAGTGTTTTATCATCTTCTCATAGCTCTAAAAATTATTAGGAAACAAATGACCAATGGCTTTAAACAACAATAACAGCAACAAAAAGATCATTTTCTTTGCCAAAATGACCATATAATAGATATTTTATGTGCTGAGCAAACATATGACTCATAGTCCATATGGCAGTTTTGGAAACAACTTATACATTGCTCTTAAAGCCTCTGGGATGAGCTTTCCAAGTTTTTCACATATAATCGATGGTGATTAGAAGAGGATATGAATCATTATACCACATAAGACTGCTTAATCTCGTGTGTGTATGTGCGCACACATCCGTGTGCATGTGGGATTCACACTTTTCTCCCCTTAATGTGCAAGAATTTCCAAATTCATGAGCAGAGATTAGACTGGAAAAATGATTACAATGGCTTGACTTTTTTTCAAAATATTAAAATGAACATTAGGGCTTATTAATATCATTTGATAGGATATGGCAAAGGCTGTAGACCACTTGAAAATATTATCCTTTCACAGTAAAGGATAAGAGGCTTCCTACCACATAATCATGGCTAATGATTCTCAGCGTCTTCCAGCACATTGGAACGTGGTACAGTATACCATCTTTCAACATCTTACTAGCATTTCTGTTCCTCCAGGTTATGTCCTGCCGCTGACATCCATCTGACAAAGAGCCAAGGAAAGTCTATATGATCCAGTAGTAAGAACAATGGACCTAGATTTTGGTCCAGTTTCCCAGGCTCAGCATTGCATTTCAGCTCTCTCAGGGGTGCTTCTCATGTTACTTTTGAAAGATACAGATGTGTGCCCTTTTTTTTCTCAAAGAAGTGAGGAACCCTAATGTGGAAATCATAAACTACCTCCTTTATTTTCCTCCCAGCAAGTTCCTTGCATTCGTTTTGAAGGTTTTCCAGATGTGCTGTATCTAGGGGATGCTTGCATATGTATATAGGGCAAACCCCAACTGCAACATCCATTGGATTACATCAGGAGTAAAAGAATATGAAAGAAAGTTATAATAATAAAAGCACAATTACCTTCCAAAACTAAAAAAAAAATCCACAACCCACTAATTTCACTCTCCTCTATTTCTGAACTGATATATTATGATGGAAATGGTGCTTAAAGAGGCCAATATCAGTTTCTGGTCACAATTCAAAGTGTTGGTAATGACTTATAAAGCCCTTCATGGCATCGGACCAGAATATCTCCGGGACCGCCTTCTGCTGCACGAATCCCAGCGACCAGTTAGGTCCCACAGAGTTGGCCTTCTCCGGGTCCCGTTGACTAAACAATGTTGTTTGGCGGGACCCAGGGGAAGAGCCTCCTCTGTGGTGGCCCTGACCCTCTGGAACCAACTCCCCCTAGAGATCAGAATTGCCCCCACCCTCCTCACCTTTTGTAAACTTTTTAACACCCACCTCTGTCGTCAGGCATGGGGGAATTGAGATCTTACCTCCCCCCTAGGCCTATACAATTTATGCACGGCATGTTTGGTGTGTATGTTCGGTTTTTTAAATAAGGGTCTTTTAATTATTTTAAATATTAGATTTGTTATATGTTGTTTCATTATTGTTGTTAGCCGCCCCTAGTCTACGGAGAGGGGCGGCATACAAATCTAATAAATAAATATATCTTCTCTATTTTTACATATTATCTTTATATATATTACTTCATGTCTATTCTCTTCCATATGTATTGTGTATTGGACAAATGAATGAATGAATAAATAAATAAATAAATATTCTACAGCAGAACAAATCATTTGAGATAGAGTCCCAGGTTCTGTTCTGATCATCCCTTTAGTTTTGTGTTCTAATTTTTTTTTTTTGCTTAGCATTTTTATCACTGTAAAAAAAAAAAAGCAACCTGGCACGCTGTAACAAATCAAAAGGTAGAACATTAATTAAAAACCAGTCGATCAATATCTCATTCCAAAGGCAAGAGCTGGAATTGAAATTGTGAAGAATCAAATTATTCACAGTAGGGAACTCGGAGGTCCAAGACTGGGAGCAATTGTCACATTTTGCATTTTAAAAGCACAGCATGGGCTTTCAAAGAAAATAGCTGCTATACAGAAACTTATCGCTGCATATTAAATGATGATGTATCCAGTCATTAAAAAAACAGTTGCCCGGGAAACAACGATACTGTCTGGCACAATACTTCTACAACCTCCAACTAACTTTAATAACTCTTTTCCTTTAGGTGGTGAGAGGGACAAGAGAAGCACATTTATGAACATAGAAAGCCAATGCAATTTAGTTCTCAGGCATTTTTGCGAATAAAAATTGTACTGGGGGCTAATCTTTTGATTTGGTGAAAAAAAAAGATATTTAAGAGGATTTTTAAAAAATTAAAATAGGGAGGACTGGGAGGTGTTTAGAGAATATATATATATGGCTAGCTGATGAGGCCAAAATAAGGCCGAAATAGATCTATCCTAGCCTCCCTTAATTTTCAAATTCAGCAAAATATGTGACTATATATATTTCGGCCTTATTTTGGCCTCATCAGCTAGCCATACCCACTGGGACT